>NW_006921839.1:4132147-4161077 GCF_000298275.1 Orycteropus afer afer | reverse complement strand
AAAAAAAAAAAGATAATCAGGCCCTTTGTCAACTTAAAATACAAAGAAATACAATCTGAAGGTTTCCTGTAATATAGGATGGAATGATCTCTATAAATTGGCCATTTCAAAATGTGCAATATTCTTTTTAAGCTCTAAAGATTTCTAGAAAGAATTCTCTCTGTTCAAGCCAGCGAGGACAGCTATTATGCATTGCTTATGACCTATTGTTCTTTGAGGCCCTTTTACAGAAGCTCCTTAAGAGTTCTGTACTTTTACACACTTAATTTTATAGCAACCATTAATAATAGCAAGCTCTCAACTTGGAGGTATCTTCTTCACTCAATTCAGTGGAAGCCACCACTTGTCTAGGATATAATGATCATTGGTCACTTTTCTAGCTGCCCGGCATCTCTTGAGCAAGCTCCATATGTTTAGGAAATTTCCCATCATATGCTTCTTGCCTTCCCAAGGTGGAAGCGAGAACATACATTTTCCTTGCATGTAGGCCACCAACACATCACTGAGGTTCTGCATAAGACACCATCACAGGAGCCTTCAATTTGGAATTGAGCAACCTGAGGAAGTCAGATAAGCAGAATCCATTTTCTAACTTGGGTAGCAGTGGATGCATTTAAGGAAAATATTAATGTAGTTTCTAGTATTTCATGTCTCTTATTAGGGATCTAAACCCAGTTGGTACAAAGAGTGAAATCACTTAAGCCAAGCTATTACATATTTTGGGTGTTGTAACTAGCTACATAACTTTGTAGACTGACTCTTGGCCATCCCAGATATTTAAGAGCTATCTGATGTCTTTTAACATGGTGTTTTTAAAACTATTCTTCATAATCCATTAAAAAAAAAAAAAAAACTCACTGCTATCAAGTTGATTCTGACTCAAAGTGACCCCCACTGGGTTTCCAAGGTAGTAAATCTACTGAACTGCTGACCTTCTGGGTAGCAGCCAAATGCCTTATCCACTGCACCACAAGAGCTCCTTTCATTATCCACTGTTGTTGTTGTTGTTATGTGCCATTGAGTCAGTCCTGACTCATAGCGACCCCTTCTTGGGTTTCCGAGACAGTATCAATACAGAAGTAGATTGCCCACTGTTCCTTCCGAGGAGTGACTGGTGGATTTGAACCACCAGCCTTCTGATTAGCAGTCAAGTACCTTAGGCACTATGCTACCAGAGCTCCTTCATTATCCACTAGTAGGATATAAAATCAATCTGAAATGCTACAGCCAGCAATTTTAAAAAATGAAATAGAATATAATAGAAAAAATATTTAAATCTCATAGAGTTAGGACAAATATTGCTCCCTTCAAATTTTGTTTCATTTATGGATTCAAACATATCAAGACATGTGAAATCCACAGTGTAAAATGCATTTTTACTGAGAGTACCAGTCAAAAATTATTTTATTGTATTCCTTTTCTGCTTTAACTGCCTAGAATGGATTTTGTTGTTCGCAACTAAGAATCCACTAATACTGTGTCTACAGTGACCAGACCAAGAACCCGTTCTCACTTCTCATCTCTTTAATTCATTCTCTAAACCCACATGATTCATTATCTACTAGCTTTCAGTTAATCCCATGTCATACCATACAGAAAGTTAGCTCATTCTTAATTTACATGCCATGGTTAACTCTATTTGAATGGCAAACAGGAGGAAGTTCTACATAAAATTAAAATTCTAGATTTTATGTAGATATTTGTTCCTGGCTTGAATTTTTCTGCTCTTCAAATTGACTTGCCATATAATCTAAAACTGGTGGCCATGATCACCCACTTGATTATGCATTTATTTATTTTTCTATCCAGAATTTCTACCCCTACCAAGCATACTCTTGACTCCTTTCTCAAAAAAAAAAAAAAAAAAAAGTCACTGCCATCAAGTCAATTTTGATTCACAGCAATTCTTCTCTCAGTGGAATTTAAATGGTCTATCCAGACACCTGAACTTGTTGGGATTTTCATTTCTCAAAAAGAGATTTCAAAGACATTGATCCCACCCACCTTGATTAACAAATTTTTCTGATTTTCACCTGTAGCATACATGACTGCACTCCTGTTACTTGAATATATTGCCATGTAATAGCCATCACAGGTCATGCAAGTTTTGAATTGCCGAAAGAGGACGCAGCCCAACAATTCTTTTATATATTTAAATTCATCCCTGCATTAAGCCAGAGGAGAAGAATTATATCCCTAGAACTTATAGATTCTATTTGGATTACTTTTGTTGATGAGTGGGATGGCTTCCACCTTAAGATTATGTTGGCGTAGTTCTATTTTATTACCTCATGTTTGTCTGTTGTTGTTGTTTCTCATGCCACTCTTAATGTTACTCTGATGTATGTCATAGATTCTTGCATACTATCTTAAAGTCTTCTTTGGAATAAGACAAGGTATAAATAAACAAACAAGCTTGTTCACTTTTCCTTCCCACAGCCCTCACACACATAAGGCCCGAATCAACGTATGCCGCAATCACTGTAAAAACCTCTTGGCTAGTTTCCCTTCCTCTATTTTCTCCTCTCACAAATGTTGGATTCATCTTCTCAATATTGTTTTCATCACTTCACCCAGCTGCTCAGAAAACCGCAGTTGCTTGGTAATGTCACTGTAGTAGACCTACTCCTCGGGCTTACATTCAGAACCCTTCAACAATTGCCCACACACTTCCAATTTTATCTCCTATGCTCCTGCACAAGGTGCTTCTGCTCTGGATAAGTCTAAATAGTTGTCATTCTCTGCTTACAGCTTGCAATTGCGCACAGTCCAACTCGAGCTACTTACTACTACCTGTTTTACCTTTGGAAAACCATTTAATCTTTTTGAGGTTCAGTTTCTTCAACTGGAAAATGGGAATGACATTTTGCATAGTTCTGGTGAGAAGAGATAACATAGAAAAGTGCCTACATTAACTAAATAAATGGGAAAAAAATCCCTATCTTCTAAAGAAGAGTTAGACCCCAATAAAAAGTGATTATGAATATACTTGTCCCCAGGTGCTACAAATCAACTACTAGCCAAAAGGTTGGCAGTTTGAACCCGCCAAGAGTTGGCTTGGAAGACAGACAGGCAGTCTGCTTGAAAACCCTATGAAGCAGTTCTATTCTGCATACATGGGGCCAATATAAGTCAGAATTGACTCCATAGCAACTAACAACAACAACATGAATATGCTGTTCATTGCTTCTGCTTGTAGTTTTTGCAATACCCTGAAAAGTTCTCCATCTTCAGTCATTGATTCCCAAAGAGCAGGCAAGGGATACGCAGTCCTTGAAGTCTGAAGAAAAGAGGTTCAAATGACAGCACTTACTCTGCTTACTACTGTGTGACCCTGATACACAGAGCTTCCTGCTCTGTGATCTTCTTGGCTATGCTATAAAAAAATGACCCCAGGAGCACAGGAAAGGATATCCAAGACATGACCGATACAGTTTTTAGAATACAGTCATTACTGTACTGTACTTCACTATCATTTCCATTGTATTACACATTAATTCTACTAGAATTCTACTTCCAGGACACATCTGTCCTGAAGATGTGCAGCCAAGATGCTCCTTGGAAGCGAAGATGGCCAGACTTCGTCTCACCTACTTTGGTCATGTTGTCAGAGGGGACCATTCCCTGGAGAAGGATGTCATGCTTGGTAAGGTGGAGGGGAAGGCCTTCGACGTGATGGATTGACATGGTGGCTGCAACAATGGGCTCAAGTATAGCAGGGATCATGGAACTGGCGCGGGATCGGGCAGTGTTTCATTCTGCTGTGCATGGGGTCGCTATGAGTCAGAAGCGACTCGATGGCATCTAACAACAACAGCACATTAATAAATGTCTTTTTTTAAAAAATAATGTTGAGTTGTTCCTTTTATCCTTCATACTTGTTAGGTACCAAGCTAACTGTTGGAGCAGAATAATCAATAAATTGGACTCTAGGGGTAAGATTTCATTTTCTATGTACTAGTAGCATAGTGCCTAAGGCACTTGACTGCTAACCAGAACGCTGGCAGTTCAAACCCACCAACCACTCCTCAGAAGGAAGGTTGGGCAATCTACTTCCGTAGTAAGTGATATTGCCTTGGCAACCCAAGGAGGGGTCACTATGAGTCGGGGCCAACTCGACGGCACATAACAACAACAACAACAACAACATGTACTAGTAAGCTGAGGGAGGTTTGTGGTTCAGTAGTAGAATTCTCACCTTCCATGCAGGAGACCAACATTTGATTCCCAGCCAATGTACCTCATACACAGCCACCACTTACTTAGAGGCTTGTGTGTTGCTATCATGCTAAACAGGTTTCAGCAGAACTTCCAGACTAAGAAGAAAATCCTGATGATCTACTTCTGAAAATCAACCAATTAAAACCCTATGGATCACAACGGTCTGGTTCACAACTGATAATGAGGATGGCACAGGACTGGTCAACACTGTTCCATTGTGCTTGGGGTCACCATGAATCAGGGGCCAGTTCTACATCATGTCACAAAAACAGAGTAAGCTGAGGAACAGCACCTGTAGCAACTGTGTCCTCAAGTAGTCCCAAACTAAATACAAGAATAATCATAAAAAAAAAAAACTCCTGTTTAAATGAAAATTTCAATTAATCATAATACCTTATTCCCATTCTGGTCAAATTTCTTTCTAGGGAAATTTCTTTAATCATATGTAAGCATATTACTTTTCAATATTCAAAACATACAGACTGACACTGAGTAGGTGCTTTATATTTACTTTTTTACTGTATACAGACTCTATCACTTCTAAAAAATACATGACACAATCACAAAAGATACATTGCTTCTGTCATAAAGCATCCTTGCAGAGAGTTTTTCCAATTTGTTTGACCCAAAGACATTGACATGGCCTACACTCAAAAATTATGGTAATTTTAATACCAGATATTGATATTTTAAATAAATAAATAAATAACTCATTGCCACCAAGTCGATTCCAACTCATAGCAACCCCCTTTTGGGTTTCTGAAGTGGTAAATACTTTTCTATAGTTCCTAATATCTCTAAATATTAAATTTCTGCCTATAGCTGGTTCTGCCAAAATCCCACAGCACAGGACCCCTCTAAAGCACTACCTCACAAGATTACTAATCAACATTAAACTCAACCTGAAATGAAGAGAGTAACAGAATTCAATTTCCTCCAGGCTTACTCCTTAATTCCCCTTTTGCCCCACTGATTTTTTTTACACTGCAAGTCTATGCTTGTTTCCAAAGCTCACTTAAAAAATTAATTCCTCTCCCCAACGTAGTACCTAAGGAACTTGACGGCTAACCAGAAGGCTGGCAGTTCAAACCCACCAGCCACCCCTCAGAAGGAAGATGGGGCAATCTACTTCCATAGTGATACTGAGTCGGCTGAATCAGGTTCAACTCAATGGCACATAACAACAACGACAAACATAGCAGTAGGCAAAAAATATATCAATCTTCCCTGCACCAATTATTCCCTTGAGATCCTGTTTCCAAAAATTCAAGTCTTAGTTACCAAGTGCAACTATGGTACAAATACCACAAGTAGGTGACTTTAAAGAATAAAGACTTATTTTCTCACAATTCAGGAAACTAGAAGTCCAACTTGAGGGCATGGCTTTAGGGGGAGGTCCTTCCTTGTCTATTTCAGATTCTAGTAGCTGCCACCAATCCTTGGCATTCCTGGGAATGTAGCTGATCCTCACACAGCATTTGTCCTCCCCCAGTGTGTCCATGTGTCCATGCTGCTTTTTCTATAACTCTGAAGTTATTAGATTTAGAACCCACCCTACTGAGTTATGGCTTATCTAACATAACAAGGAAAACTCTGTTTCCAAACAGGATCGTATTTATAGGTATCAACCAGTTGCCCTTAAATTGGCATTGACTTATCACAGGCCTCAGTATCAGAGTAGAACAATGCTCCATGTGGTTTTCAGTGGCTGATTTTTTCACAGATACATCACCAGTCCTTACTTCTGAGTGTCTCTAGCTAGATTCAGCAACTCTTATTTACAGGTTTCAAACCAAAATAGCCAAACTCACTGCCATTGAGTTGATTCTCACTCATAGCAACCCCCATTGAGTATCTGAGGCTGTAAATCTTTAGTGGAGTAGATCATCCCATCTTCCTTCTGCAGGGCAGCTGGTGGATTAGAACCACTGACCTTCTGGTTAGCAGCCACTTCACCACCAGAGTTCCTTATTTACAGGTATAGAGGCCAGGATTCTATGCATATTTGGGGGGAACGCAATTCATTCATAATAGTGTTCATAGGTACCAATGGACTAATGGCTGCCTTTTCTTTAATGTATTTGCATTTTCATTCCCTGTTGCAGAGGAGTGAGGGACAGTACAATAACATTTTAGAGTAGATTCTCCAATTCAACAGTTAAAAGCCCACATGATATGTGCCTAAGTTGCAATAAATACTATTCCCATTGTTTCTCAACACCACATACTTCTAGCAGCTCAGTGCAAGACTTTGGGCCTATGAGAAAACCCATCCCAGACTCCAGAGGGCTGACCTCTCTTCATCCTGGTAAACTGGGGAAGGAATGGCAGCATTGTTAACCTTGCCAGCCACAGAACAAAAGTTGAGTCTTTCAAAAGAAGTTATCACCACATTTGATCTCAGGTGAAATGAGATTCCCAGAAATGGAAACACTGTCTAGTTCATTCCTCCTTGTTTTCATTGTTTATGCTTTCCATTATATCCCAGTTGAATGAGAAACTCAAAGTATGGGGCACAGATTTGACTTTTAAAAACCAGATGTCTGAAGATTTGGGGCCCCTTTTAAATTAGCATAAGCAAACAATGCTATCTCCATGTTAACAAAGGAAATCAAGCCGCCCTCTCTTTGTGTTCCTTTTAGAGACTTTGGGTAAATGAAGCCGTACTTTGTCCCCAAGACACATTTGCCCAAGACAGAACCGATGCCAAGTCAGCCAGTTTCTTTATGGAAAATGACATTCCAGCAGCCTAGCCTGGATCAACCATAAGCTCCACATATTGTTGAGGCAGCTCCGAGAACTCATTCAGATCTGTCAGATGGAGCCCACAGCTGCTGACAGCCTCTGTGAACTGCTCTGACCTCTTGTACCATTTTCCTTTGGCTTTCTTTGGTAACTTCCCTTTTTCTGCCCTCTCTCTCTTCCCCACTGCCCACAATAAGGAGATGCTTAGAGCACAAGGGCGCATAGAGCCCAAAAGTTTTTGTCATGTTAAAGATAATAATAAGCTTACAGAAGGAGATTAATGGAAAAGGAAATGAGGTACATATTGTAGCTTTTCTTGGGAGGTAGGATTTTTTTTTTTTTCCTTTAAATCTCGAGTGTTCTGCTTTTCTGTAAATGTGGACTCCAGTTCTAAGATTAGCACCAAGAACTGGAGAGCGTCCACTGGGGGAAGGGCTGATTTCAAGGCAGCTTTCTGTCTTGTTTTTCAAAATTGTAGGCAGACATGTGAGAAGTTTGGTCACATCTTGGGAAAGCAATTCCATAGGTGATGCATAGACTTTGGAAAAAGCAGGCATGTATGGCCTTTACATTTTTTCATTTCATTTTCGTTTTACATTTCTTAAAAACGTGTGGCTAGCAACAAAGGTGGGGATTGAGATAGGGGGTGAAATTGACTTATCCAGAGTTATTTTATACTGTGCCATCTTGCAGCAGATTTTCTGAGGACTTTGTGTGGGTTTGCTAGGAAAGTAAAAATTGGGTCAGGATAGTTTCACACTCTACTATGGCGTTCTCTGTGTTATTTTTTTATAGCCTTCAATTTAGGCAAATTATATTCATGTATCATCGCTAATTTTTCAAAACAATGACACAAGAAGGCTTTGGCTGGAAAGATATAATATATTTTCATTTTTCCTAAAGTTTGTGATAGAAGGGCCCTGAATATATGCCACACCACCTGTCCTCATTTATCTCTTGGATTACAAGCCTTAGATATTTGGGTTTATTTTCTAAAGATATCGCTCTTTTTTTGTTATTAGCACATTTTTTGTTATTCAATATCATGATCGTGACCCTGACCTGATTCAAACACCTTCATAAACTGACATATATGAATACATTCAAGAATGCTTTATATCCCTAACTCCAGATACTGAATTAGTAAAACTCATTTTATTGAATTCTAGCATTCAAGGAAAGGTGTCTCTGAGTGGCCCAAAGGGATAGTTAAGCTCTTGACTACTAGTCAAAAAGTTGGAACTTAAACCTACCCAGATGCAACTTGGAAGACAAACCTGGCATTCTGTTGCTGAAAGGTTACAGCTTTGAAAACCCAGGGGAATAGAGTTCTATTCCACATACGTAAGGTCACCATGAATCAAAATCAATTCCATGGCAACAGGTGGTAATGGTAAATAGATGTCAAAGACTTCATATTACTTGGTTCCACAATCAACACCAATGGAAGCAGCAGTCAAGAAATCAGATGGCATATTGCACTGGGCAAATCTGCTGCAAAAGATCTGTCAAAAGTGTTGAAGAGCAAAGATATCTCTTTGAAGACTAAGGTGCACTTAACCCAAGCTTTGGTATTTTTCAATACCTCATATGCATGTGAAAGCTGGACAATGAATAAGGAAGACCAAAGAAGAGTTGTGGTGTTGGAGAAGGATGCTGAAATACGTGCACTGCTAAAAGAACTAACAAATCTGTCCTGGAAGAATTCCAAGTGGAATGCTCCTTGGAAGCGAGAATGGCCAGACTTTGTCTCAACTACTTTGGTCATGTTGTCAGACAGCACCACTCCCTGGAGAAGCATATTGTGCTTGATAAAGTGGAGGGGCAACGAAAAAGGGGAAGGCCCTCAATGAGATGGATTGTGGCTACAATGATGGGCTGAGGTGTAGCAAGGATTGTGAGGCTGGCACAGGACCGGACATTGTTTCTTTCTGTTGTATGTAAGGTCCCGATGCATCAGAGGTTACTCAACAGCATCTAACAACTACATCGTATAGTCTCTTTGTCTTGAAAGGCCATACTATGTTTGGTTCCTCTCTACAATCTCCCTCCAAATATTTTCTGATAAGCAAGTTCACAGTTCACCATCTTTTTTGCCCTCTTCTCCTATCATCACCCTTTTTCTCTCATGTTCTTAGGCCTTTAGACTCCAAGAGTTGCCTCCTTTCCCTGTCTGCCATTTTCAGCCACAGAATGCTGGATATCCATGAGAGAGTTCCATTTTGTGCTCATTGGACAAAAAGGCAGATAAAGCATTGCCAGAATCATTATAAGTTAATGGGATGTAAAATATTCAAGTCACCCAACACAATATCCTCTGATATGAGCCTTATGCAATGGAACTCCAATTTTGCTTAAAGACTAGTGAGAAGACCAATTTTGACAGGAGTGGTAAGGAAGGGAGGAGGCGCCATCTCTCCTGGAACCCAAAAAGAGCACATCTCTAGGTTATTTACCACAGTCCAAGCTCTTGCATTAATGTACCTTACAAATAAACCCAGGGACTATCAATCTGGAAAGTGAACACTGGTACTCAAAACTCACTGCCATTGAGTCATTTCCAACTCATAGCGATCCCTGTTGGGTTTTCAAGGCTGTAAATCTTTATGGAAATATATTATTCCAGAATACTAGTACAGTCTTGGTAAATTCTCTGAAACTGGTCCCAGTGGGAGCACAATGCTTCAACATACATTTACTATATATCAAAATACACATTGCCGTTGATTTTGTCCTGATTCACAGTGATTCTATAGAACAGACTAAACTGTCCCAGAAGAATTCCAAGGCTATAAATCTTTATAGAGGCAGACTGCCTCATTTTTCTCCCATGGAGTGGTGCTGGGTTCAAACCACCAACTTTTTTGTTAGTATCTGAGAGCTTAATCACTGTGCCACCATGGCTCCTTATATATCAAAATAATACTTGTAAAAGTTGTTCATGGTATGTATGAAAAAAAATCTCCTAATAAATATATCCAATAAATCATGATGATAGCCTCCATATTTCTTTGTTTAAGTCTCAGCTTTCTTGTAAGACCTTCTTGAAGTTTGGTTGTAATGGATCATTACGTCCATAATGTGCTCAATGTTGGAGTGAATTTTGAACAGTTTTTAGGCTGCATACTGTTTTCTTCCAGATAATTTACTGGATTAAAATTAGCAGTGTGAAAAGCTGTAGAGAAATCTAAATGCCTGCCAAATCAAAGAAATAATCACATTTTTATGAATATTTAATATCATAGTCATGGCAAATAAGGCAAGTAATTAGTACTTACCATAAATTTGCAAAGTATTATTTTATGTAAATGTTACATTCTACTAGTTTGATATGAATTATTCATTGTATAACCAGACACTGACACAAACCAGTAAACATTTAAATCTATGTGCTATTAGTTTACTTACCTTCAATGATTTTGTGCAGAATATATGTTTTGTTTTTTCATGAATCCATGTGTTCCCCCTTGCCTTGAAAAAAGACAGAAGACAAGGAGAAGAATAGTGTTTAAAGCCATCTACTATACATTCAATAGTATAGAAATTTAAGATGCAAATGTGAAATATGTAGTTCTTTCAAGTGTAGCATGAAGAGCCTCCCAGCTATGCCTCTGCCACACCACCTATTTTGTGGATTGTTAATGAAGAGTCGTTATGAGTGATGTTTAACAAAATAAATGCATTAGAGATACCTTTCCAGAGCACTTGCTCAACCGAGGACAGACAACTTAAGGAGATTCAAGATTCTGAACCTGAGAACTGAAACGGAACAGCCTTTCTGGGTGAGAAAAGATGGGTTCCTAAGCCTTTCACTTGCCTCTCATAATGGGCTTTTCCTTCTCATTACTTTTTTCTGAAAGTCCTACTGCCTCTGCCATGACTGTCAAGGTCAGGTGAGCTCTGGACTGATCCCAGGAGTATAATATAAAAGAGGAACAAGCCAAAGGTGCCCTCCCAAGAGGTAATTTTCATAAAAAGTGATGGTGTTTCCAATGTCTTCTCCAATGTTCACACTTCCTGTCCTATGGCAGGTCTTTGCCCAAATATCATCTACTCAGCATGTCCTCCTTGATGCTCTTATATATTAAACCACTTCTCCTTTCTCCTCATTCTCTATCCTCCTTTCCTGTCTTATTTATCTTTTAACATATTGTAAACGTTATTAGCTTATTTTGTTTTTTTTCTCTCTCCATCCCTAAGGTTGCAAGTTCCATTAAAGGAGGGATTTTGTTTCATTTTGTTCACTGCACCACAGTGCCTAGAGTAGTGACTAGAATGTAGTGGGTGCTCTAATATTTATCAAATATTTGTTGAACAAATGAAGAATGAGGAAACCTCTATACAGGGGCTCTGGTGGTATTATGGTTAAGACATTGGGCTGTTAACCAGAAGATTGGCAGTTTGAACTCACCTGCCACTCCACAGGAGAGGGAAAAAAAAGGCAGTCTGCTTCCATAAAAATTTACAGCCTTGGAAACCCTGTGGGGGTTGCTATGAGTCAGAATCAACTTGATGGCAGTGGGTTATATAAGAAATATTTAGGGGAGGCAGTATGTCCGCAGGGGAGTAGGGGCTTATCCTGAACATGACACAAAATTTTCACTTACATTGTGTATAACACAAAACTTAAAACAGCATAACGGTATAGAGATCTTTTTATTCATATTAGTCATAAGATATTGAGAAAGTAAATTTTAAATTTTGGGGTAGCTGGTGGCATAGAGCCTAAGGCATTTAACTGCTAACCAGTAGGTTGGCAGTTCAAACCCACCAACCATTACCCACCAGTCACTCTACGGAAGGAAGATGGGGCAATCTACTTCCATAAAGATTTATGCCTCCGAAACCCACTGCAGGTCACTATGAGTTGCAATCAACTCCATGGCAGTGAGTTTGGGGGTTTTTTTAAGGCTAAAAAAGAGATAAGATGCCACTGCTGCCTAGACCCCAGTCCTAATTGCTGTCAGGTTGACTCTGACTCATGGCAACCCATGTGTGTCAGAGTAGAACTTAGCTCCATAGAGTTTTCATGGCTGTAATATTTCAGAAGTAGATCACTAGGGTTTTCTTCCTGAGTGCCTCTGGGTAGATTCAAACCTCCAACCATTTGGTTAGTTGCCAAGTGCTTAAATGTTTGTGCCATTCATTAATGTCATTCTCATTTCAGGAAATTGCTAATCACAGAATCTCTACAAGAAAAGGTCTTGAAATGACAAAGGGGATGTGTGAAGAAGAAGGGGGGTCAGTACCAACTGATGCATATTTTAAATCCTGGGGTAAAAGGACGGATAAAGATGGAGTAGTTTGCTTAGTTCTGTCTAGAGGCAAAAGACACAAGAACCAGTATCTCTGTCTGTTCACATTGTGAAAACCCTCTCACTCTTGTGTCCTTTAGATATATAGATACATAGCTATAGATATAGATATAGATTTATATACATTCTCTTACATAGACCCCTGCTTTACTGAAGTTTCTGGAACTGGCATACTCAATCAGCCAGCAAGATTCTTCACCACCTTGGTTAGGAATCATCAAATAAGATAGTGACTAGGATCTTAAAAGCTTGCAAGCAGCCATCTAAAAATCAACTATTGGTCTCTTCCCATCCAGAACAAAGAAGAGTGATGAAAATCAAAGAATTGAGGCAACAGTTGGTCTGAAGGACTAATGGAGCACCACATGAAGCATAGCCACTACTAACCAGACACCAGAACTAGATGGTGCTCAGCTACCACTACTGTCTGTTCTGATCAGAACCACAGTAGAAATTTCTGGACAGAGAAGGAGAGGGAAAAAAAAAAAAATGTAGAGCAAAATTCAAAAGCATGAAAAAGACCAGACTTACTGGTCTGATAGAGACTAGTGGAACCCCTTAGACTGTGACCCTTAGGCACCCTTCAAGCCTGAAACTGGACCCAACCAGCAGGGTCAACTTTCAGTCAAACAACAGATAGGCTATAAAGGGAACAGTAACACTTATGAGGAATTTACTCCTCAGAACAATCAACCATACTAGACCAAAAGGTCAGTATTTGGCCAAAAACAAAGCTCAGAAGTCTGAAAACGGCAGGAAAAAAGGACCAATGGAAATGGGGAACACAAGGAGGCCATGGGAAGAGTGCATTATAGGGATTGCAACCAATGTCATGAAAGAAAATGTGTATAAATTGTTGAATGGAAAACTAATTTGCTTTGTAAACTTTCCCAAACAACAATAAAAAGGTAAAAAAGAAAAGATATGACCTGACTTTAACATCTGTCCTACGTCATCCAGAAGGGGACCCTATGGACTATATCAAAGCTAATCCATTCATGTGACTGTAAAGAATAAAAAGAAGCAATCAATGTGCACTGGGTATTAGTCCACTTGAATTTTCCATATGGTCAGTCTCAAATCTTACCTTTGCCTTTATTTAAGAAGCTAATAATAATACTTGGTTGCTAAGTGGCTACCCAAAAGAATCCTTAACTTCCAAGTTGGCCAAATTTCCTTCCGAGGAGTGGCTGGTGGGTTTGAACTGCCAGACTTCTGGTTAACAGTCAAATGCCTTAGGCACTATGCCATGAGAGCTCCCAGTCACAGATTAGAGATGACAAATGTTTATCAACAATTTTCATTGTAAGACATGCACTAAATGGAAGTTTCTTAAGGGTTGATGAAAGGGACAAAGAGTTCATAGAAAATTATTTAGCACTATTCTTATAAATTTGTCCCTGTGCCCTAATATTCTCATGCCCACAGGAACAGACCACGTTCAGTGGGCATGATTATTTAAAATAAATAAACAGTTCATAAAGGCAAAAGCAGAATAGAAATAATTTTAAGTGGTTCAACTGAGGATCCATAGATACCCACACATCTGTATAAACACACTACCTGGGTTTTAAAACCCAAACCTTGATTTAAAGTAAACCGATATTAAACAAACCATTTGACCTTAATCTTACTATAGATCTCAAGACAATAAATATCACATTTCAAAAGCAAGGGCCTCGTTCAGAATAAGTACGGACCTTACTTAAGAACTGATGTAACACTGGGATCTGGTGGTATAAGTCAGTGTGCGCCCCTCTTTTCATGTCTAAGGAAAGGGTGTGGATGGGATCACTCTGACAGCTCAACATGCATCCTCTGAAGCTGAAAGACAATGTAGAATGGTGTTTAACTCTGGGACATCAAAAGGAAGAAAGATGACTGGCCAGCTACCTTGACCACCCTGAAGTAAAGATGGCTATATTGGGGCCTACTTGTGTTCCCAGGGTTTGTTGGAGCAAAGGATGCTTGGGAGTCCCCAGGTATGGCCTTGTGTAGGGAAAAAACAGCATAGATATAACTTAGGACCACCTGGGTCTGTGAAGTGATCCCAGCAGAGGGTAACCCAGGCTGGCTTGCCAGGGCTAAGGAAGGAGACGCAACTGATCAGCTAGTGGAGACACATTGTTGGTCTTGTTAGTTGCCATCAAGTCAGCTGCAACTCATAATGACCCTATGTACAACAGCACAAACATTGCCCAGTCTTGTGCCAGCCTCATAATCCTTGCTTTACCTGAGACCACTCTTGCAGCCACTGTGCACAATATTTCACGGACATTCATAAAGTGGGTAAGAAAGCCCAAGAAATTCTTGTGTGTGTGTTTGTGTGTGGTGTATGTATGTGTGTATGCATATCAGATAGAGAGGTGGAATGCAACCTATGAAAGTGTCCTAGAAGAGAAAAGCCATTTTTTCAAATATGTCAAGTCTAGGGAGCACCCATGCTAACAGTGAGACCTTCAGCCTCTTCCTCATATTCCCCACCACCCGACTCTGGCAGTGGAAGGGTAGGAGCATTGTATGGGAAGTGTGAGAAGAGACCATCACACCCTCATGCCCATATACACAGGAGGACAGTCTGTAACAGGCCCAAGTAGAAGATGTACCTTCAAGTGAAAATAGGTTTTTTATGTATTACCCTAACTGACACATACTAATTTCTAAACTGAAACTGATTAATTACTAAAGATAACAAGAGGATGTTTTGTCAAATGAACGGTACTAGAAAAATCAAGAGGCCCACCCTAAGGGCAGAAAAACAACAAATAGTGAAAGAATGAATGAAGTTATTTTCTGAGCTCACTTCTAGAGCCCACTTGCACAACACAATGGCTACATTATTAATTACTGTCCTTACCAGGCTTAATCCATCAATTCTTCAGCGAGCTGTCATACTTTGGTCAGATGAGAGTACCTGTCCATGGTGCTACTTGACGGGGCTCCATTGCAGTGAAACGGGAAACTCAGGAGTGTTAAGAGCCATACACATCTGCATATAGCAACCTTACACCCTGAGACTTCTAGGACATGCTAAGGGGAAGAAAGGGATGCTACAGTGATGTCTCAATGCCCATGCCTTCTTCCAGGGTCTCCTTTCTAGACCAAACCCAAATAGTTAACCAAAAGCTAAATAGGACAATTAACAACAGGAATGCCTAATGCCTGTTTCTAACTGAGTGGCCCAGCATTATCTAAAAATCCCTCCAACAATTCCATGCAACAACTTCCCTTCCCATTACCAGTATTTGTTACAATAAGCTAAAGGGCCCCTCTCTCAAAGATAACTCCTAACAATTGTCATGGCAGGAGACCCAGTCATCCCCATTCCCGGGTAATATCCTTAGGTTCTGCCCCTCTCCCAGCCCAGCCAGGGTTTGTTTCTAGCAGTAGAAGAAAGGATGTTGTCAAATTTAGAAATGGAACGAGAAAGTGTAATTTCTAAACCTAGAATGAAACTTGAAACATTTGGAGTTTGTATTTCATTTGGCTCTGGAAAATAGGAGTTTGAAGCTTCTGCAGATTTTGTGATCTTTTTCCCTGGGGAGCCTTCGAGGCTGGGTGGGCAAACTTTCTTACAATACTGGTGCAGTGTAGAGGCTGTGACGTTTTGAAATACCTGAAATACATGGACTATAAAGGCTGAATTACTCAGCACTAACTCAGTTTGTGGTAATCATTTAATGTGTTCCCATGTGAGCCGAAGAATTGTTAGGTGAGTTGGTTTCTACCTCTGGGAACAACTGCCCTGCACAGCCAGCAATTCCTCTTTGCGATGACAAAACAATTTCTCTTTTTTTGTGTGGCCATTGTAGGGTTACCCCCAGCAATGATTCTGGTGCTTTTATCTACCCAAAAGTGATACACAAACATATACGCTCACACATACCAAAGCAGTCCAAGCATGGAAGAAAGTGTCTGACACACACAATGAGCAGAAGAGAGCTGGAAAGTAGAGCCATGTGCTCAGTAGGGCTCTTCTTGGCTTGAAGGGTTTGGTCTGTGCTTGCAAGCCACATGCTGAAAACGAGGAAGTCCACTGTGGAGTTGACAGGTAAGATACAGTAAGTGCCTATCAGAAGTCAACTCACAAAACCAAGCCTTTGACAACATGCTGTGATGCTCAGTGGGAAATACAAAATTTGCCAGCTGGCCCAGCAAAAAGGAGAACCACATCCAGGAAGCTCAGCTTCCTCTCTCCTACAGGAAAGGGGCAGCCCTTTTTGATTTCAGGTTGGCATGCAGAAAGGATGAGAAAGGGAGATGATAATTGCTTATGATCAAAAGATAGTGAAGACAAAAATATAACAATGAAAGTCACTCAGTTAATCATGCCCCTTCTGGTCCCTCATCGATACAAAGTGAATGTCAAAGAGACAATCCAGGACCAGATAATATTAGGCTCCATGTGGAGTCTACCCACACGAACAAAAAGATGGGGCTCATGTAAATGTTTGCCTTTCATTTATTTTAAGCAAACATTTCCTTCCACGTAACAGACTCATCCTGATCAGCAACTTCCACCTGGTGTTCTTCAAACCAGATGGAAGTGTAAATTATTTAAATACATGATCTTCCATTAGCTGTTGAGCTTAAGTGCCTAAAAAAAAAAAAAATTAAAGTGCTTTCCAGGATTCTAGAAAGCATTTGCACTAAGTTAGATGAACGTATTTTCAAGACAAAATTCCCGATGACATCAACTTTTAGATTTTAAAATACAGTCAGCATTAGCATCTCTAAATAATTCTGATATCTGCAAAAGATTGTTTACACTATAAAAGTAAAATGAGAGCTAATGAGCTAATTAAGGTACTCCCTCCTTCAACATGACACCTATTTCGTAAAATTCAAACATCATGTTCATCCTGACACCTTGAGAAGCCATAATGACCTGTCTTGCATAGTTTCTCCCATTCGGGGATGTTCAGAAACATCATCTTTTTTAAAAATATGTTTTTAAGTAAATAATTTTACAGTGGCTTTTGAGTTTAATCAATTGCCTGAGGGAAAACGATAGCAGTAGCACTCACAATGGTACCATAACCAGTTGCTGGGCCCGGACGTGCATATGCAGTGTGAAATGAGTAGGTTTGTGAGAGTAAAGACATCATAGTGGACTTCCAAAAAGTGATGACTCATTTGATCATAGAATTATAAAAAGAGTATGTTATAGTGAAATATTCAAAATTCATAAAATTTCTGAAATTGGAAAGGCCTTAGAAATCTAACAAGATCATTGCTTCCCAAACTGATCTTGTTAAAATATAGACTCTGATTTTGTGGGGCTGGGGTGTTGTTGTTATTTGCCATTGAGTCGGCCCCGACTCATAGTGACCCCTCCTTGGGTTTCCGAGGCAGTATCACTACAGAAGTAGGATTGCCCAACCTTCCTTCCGAGGAGTGGCTGGTGGGTTTGAACCACCAGCCTTCTGGTTAGCAGTCAAGTGCCTTAGGCACTATGCTATCAGAGCTACCAGGGCTGAGGTGGATGCCTACATTTCTAATAGAGCTCCCAGGTGATGTTGATGGAGCTTCTCTGTGGACCACGCTTTGAATGACAAAGGCTTAGTTGTTAGATACGCATATTCATTAGTCCTTCTGGAGATGCCACATCTTGGGAGGTTAAATATAGAAAAAGCGTCAGATTTCTCAAATAACCAAAAGTCATTTCTTTGCCTTTAGTAGGAGCCCCTGGGTGGTGCGAATGGTTAAGAAACCAGGCTGCAAACAGTGAGGTTGAAGGTTTGAGTACACCACAGGCACCTCAGAAGAAAGGCCTGGTGATCTACATCCAAAAAAATCAGCCATTGAAAACCATATGGACCATAGTTCTACTCTGAAACTACATGGGATTGCCATGGGTCAGAGCTGAAGAGATGGCAAGTTAGAATAGTGTTAGTAATTTTTACATATAGCAGTCAATCAGATATCAAAATAAAGTTTACAATGTTTCAAACTTACTTTTGTCCAAGGAACCATTTGTTCAAAGACATTTCACTCATAAGTCCAATGTGTAAAGGATATAAAAGTGGAATTGCTCGTGATGGGTGTGTGTGTGTGTGTGTGTGTGTGAGTGTAGTATTATTCACTTGGCCTCTCTCACCTTAATCCTGACTCCCCCAACACCCACCTATGGTCCCCAAAGGTGAAAGTCTTCAACTTTGGCATAATGAGTCTGAAAACACCTGGGTCAGCTATTCTAGTTCTGTGACTGACTAGTGACATGATCTTGGATAATTATATTCATGTTTCTTCACCTCGGTTTTCTTGTTTGCATAGTAAGAGTCTTGATTTCAAACTACTCAAAGACTGGTCTCAAACTAATATGTCTACTTTGCCTTTTTGGCTTAACAGCACACTGCTGGATGTCTATTTTCAAAGTTTTATTTCAAGTTACATTCATCATTTTCTCACTTGAGCTTAATTTTATTAATTGCATATTGACAGTAAGTATTTCATATCCCCTTTGTTTTTCACTTTCAATATTTTTCTTCATTTCCATAATGTCTGTCATTTGGCTTTTATTCCTATTTGACTTTTCTACCTTCTTTTTGCTCCTCTCACCAGCAGTGGATGGTCAAAGGGAGGCCATGCCTTTGGAGCTCCAAGTGCTGACCTTACCAGTCATCAACATTATCATCCATCACAGACTCGGGTAATTTCATGGTGAACTTGTCTGCTCCATCTCCCTATTAGAGAGTTCCTTTTTAAACAAAATTTACTTGCTAGACCTAGCTCTTAAGAATCCATTCTCTTTTTCAAGAGAATTGCTACTATTAATGGGGCTAATTTTAAAAGACACTTTCTTTACATATTTGAGGTTTGAAAGGATTATAAATGTTGTTGTTGTTGTTATTGTTGTTGTTGTTAGGTGCCTTTGAGTCAGTTCCTAATCATAGTGACATACAACAGAACAAACACTGTCTGGTACCACGCCATTCTCAAAATGCTAGCTTTGAGCCCATTGTTACAGCCACTGTACCGATCCATCTTGTTAAGGGGCATCCTCTTTTCTGCTGACCCTCTACTTTACCAAACATGATGTCCTACTCCAGGGTTTGGTCCCTCCTGATAATATGTCTAAAGTACATGAGACAAAGTCTTTTCATCTTCAATTCTAAGGAGCATTCTGGCTATACTTCTCCCAAGACAGATTCGTTCATTTTTCTAGCAGCTCACAGTATAGTCAACATTCTTCTTCAGCACCATAATTTGAAAGGATCAATTCTTCTTCAGCCTTCTGTATTCATTGTCCAGCTTGAACATCCATATGAGGCAACTGAAAACACCATGGCTTGGATCAGGCACACCTTAGTCCTCAAAGTGACATCTTGTTTTTTAACATTTTAAAGAGATTTGCCCTTCCAATTTCCCCAGATTCACACTTCATACATTTTTCCTCCCCAATCAATTTCAGAATTGAAAGACACACAAAGCCAGGAAAATGAAAATAAACTATCACCCTTGCTCATTATGTAGGGAGCTCTAATGGCATAGTGCCTAAGGCATTTAACTGCTAACCAGAAGGTTGGTGGTTCAAACCCATCAGCACTCAGTGGAAGGAAAACTGGGCAATCTACTTCTGTAAATATTTACCATCTGGGAAACCTTAAAGGGGTCACTATGAGTCAGAATTGACTCAATGGCAGCAAGTTTTTCATTTTGGCTTTGCTTTATATAGCTCTTGGATTATATGTCTCAGATGGGAGGCTAAATGGGCTTGCTAACAATGCATGACAGAATTAAAATTATACACTATGACTTCCTGTTAAAGGAAGTGCTGGAATGCTGTATTGCAGGCCTCCCTGCCCCATAACCTCCTCTTCCTAGCCTTAGATACTAGGACAGAAGCAGCCTGCTAACTTTACTACCTATCTAAGAGCACACAATGACGCAAGCTGTGTGTAGGCCAGAGAATAGAGACTGGGTTTGAAAAATGAGCTTGCTCCATTCATCCTGTCAAACCCACCAATCAGATTGCTCCTGCTCTGCTCCCACCTCCTCCATCCAGGAAGAGTGAGTAAGGGGTAGAGAGAGGGGCAAGGAGTGTTAGCATGTCACTTCACAGGAAAACTTGAAAGTGGAGAATAAGCATTTTCCCCAAACATGGATGAGTTAATGTAATTTGTCAATTCTCTCCTTACATTTTGATATAAACCAAAAACCCAACAGACTTCCATGAAGTCAATTCTGACTCATAGTGACCCCTATAGGATTTCCAAGGCTGTAAATCTTTACAGAAGCAGACTGCCTCATCTTTTTCCAAAGGAGAGGCTGCTGGGTTCCAAGTGCTGAACTTTTTTGGTGAACAGCCCAACACTTCAACCACTACAATATTGGAGTTCCTGCATATAGATATAGTCTCTGATGTAATGGAATCTATCCTGCCTGCTACTAATTATTAATTTTCCTAATAATTTCCATTAAATAGCATGAATCTATTATAGGAGGCATTATGCCAAGTTTGTGAGAGTTACAAAGTATAAGACAATATTTATGCCCTCAAGATGTTATAAAATCTAGTTGGAGATACCAGATTTGAACAGGCTAAATAACAATTAAATATTTTAATAGCAATTTGAGACAATATTAGGAAATATGTCACAAATCAGTACATAATTCTCTTCCACATTGATTTAAAGTATAATAAGTAAAATAAGAATTCAGAAAAGGAAGAAATCTTGGTAGGTTTTATTGAAGATTTGGGTCTTTAGAATGGACAAGGATTTGGACAGATAAAGAGGAGAAGACAGGTAATAATAGGATGGAAGAAACCAGAGGAAGCATAGCCTACAGTGGTGAAGCTACGGGGAAAATCTTATAAGGTAGTATACAAAGTTGACACTAGTGTGCTTGGCAAGTTGTGTAACCTTTCTGTACTTCACTGGCTCCAAATGTAAAATGGATATGTCATAGTTCTTATCTCAAGGATTAAATGAAATTATATATATAAAGCAACAGCATAATAAACACCCACTAAATGTTAGTTATATTTATTATCATCATTATATTTAATATTTACCAGCAAAATGGATATGTCATAGTTCTTATCTCAAGGATTAAATGAAATAATATATATAAAGCAACAGCATAATAAACACCCACTAAATGTTAGTTATATTTATTATCATCATTATATTTAATATTTACCAGCTAAACTGCCAATGATCTCCAGAGCATTTGCTGGTAAAATTTACTTCACATGGAATTTTTGGCCCCTACTGTCCTAGCAGCCTAAACACCCTTCCACATGTCATTCTTTAAGAAAACAATTTTTACTAAAAAAAAATTACTAACATGTACAAAAATAGTAATATAATGATAAACAAATATGTATCCACCACCCAACTTCAACAGTTATAAATTTATGTCCAGTCTTACAGCTTTATCTATATACCACCCCGATAATCTTAAAGAAAATCCTAAACTTCATATTGTTTAATTTTTTCATATGTGTCCTTTTAAAATAACAAGTCACAATGCCACTATCACACCTGAAAACATAATTAAATTTCCAAACACTGCTCAAATTTCCCCAGTTGGTCCATTTTTTAAAATTTCTTTTCAGTTTACTGAATCAAGTTCCAAATAAAATTCATACATTGCAATTAGTTGTTGTGTTTCTTTAGGTATTTTTAATCTACAGGTTTGATCTCCATCTCCCTCTTTTAGGGAAGAGAACCCTCTTGGATTGAAGAACCAAAGTGGTTTGTCCTGTAGAGTTTCCCACTGTTTCTGCTGTTTACACTCCTGTGATATTTAACACATTCCTCTGTCCCCTATATTTACTGTAAGTTGGTAGCTAGCATAGGCTTAGGAGCTCTAGTGGCATAGTGCATAAGGCATTTGAGTGCTAACCAGAAGGCTGGTGGTTCAAACACACCAGCCACTCCTCAGAAGGAAGACTGGGCAATCTACTTCTGTAGAGGTTCCACCTCAGAGACCCAAGGAGGGGTCGCTAAGAGTCAGAACCTACTCAATGGCAGTGAGTCTGGTTTTTAAGGTTTTTTTTTTTTTTTTAGGAGAAGCTTTATTAGATTCTCATTCAATTTTGGGCAACAGTTCTTCATAGATGGAATATATTTTTATTACCTGACACTTAAGATCCTGTTGCCCAACTATTCTGTTAGTCATTTATGATAATTGCCTACATCCATTATTCCATTAACTCCAAAATGAGAATTTTTTTTATCATTTCTTCCTTTATTATGTCTTCTTTTATTAGGTTGAGTTGTTGTGTAAAGGAAACTTTGTTTCCTTCATCAATGATTTGATTGTCTTAAGTTATGGTTCACAAAAGAAAGACAAGATAAATTCTTGATTTTCAAAATAATGAGCTGGTTCCCTAGCATTTTCTGTAGGTGATCACTGAGAGTACTTCTGTTTTAAAATCATTATGAAATCATGAGTTTAGATATGTTTGATATGGTTCAATCTTTTGCAGTTGTCTTTATTGATAATGAAATTGTCTCATTTTATATCAGTGGAAGCACCTTCAAGTTGACCCATGATGTCCTTTGGATGCATCCCTGGTCATCTTTGATAGTTTCTGTTCTCTGTAGGATGATGAGATGCTATAGGTTCATCTGGAACATTTCTTACCCCAGATCTGTCAGTTCTCTGAGGAATCCTGATTTCTCTGGACAGGAAATCATGGTAACAGACTAGGATGTTGATATTAAGTCTGTTTCTTGCTAATGGCCACTACTCATCTGTCAGTTTGTCATACTGTGGTAGCTTGCACGTTGCTGAGATGCTTGGAGTTATGCCACCAGTATTCAAATATCAGTAGGTTCACCCAGGGTGGACAGGTTTCAGTGGAGCTGCCAGACTAAGACAGATTAGGGAGAAGGATGTGGCAATTCACATCTCAAAAAACTGGCTACTTGAAAGTCTTATGAATATCAGTGAAACTTTGTCTGTCACAGTGGCAGATGATGAGCCCCTCAGGTTGGAAGGCACTTAAAATGCAACTTGGAAAAAGCTACATTTTCAAAGAAGAGTGGAAATTATATGATATGGATGGAATTAAGCTTTTGGGATCTTTGTTTGCTGATGTGGCATGACTCAAAATGAGAAGAAACAGCTATAAACATCCATTAATAATTGGAACATGGAATGCATAATGTACAAATCTAGGATATTTGGAAGTTGTTAAAAATGAAAAGTAATGCATAAAAATCTATACCCTAAGCATTAGTGAGCTGATATAGTTAGTACTGGCCGTTTTGAATCAGACAATCATATGGTCTACTATGCCAGGAATGACAAATTGAAGAGGAAAGGTATCTCATTCATCATGAAAAAGAACATTCCAAGGTCTATCCTGAAGTACAATGCTGTCGGTAATAGTATATGCCTACAAGAGAGACCAGTTAACACCACTATATTCAAATTTACCCACAAACTATAAAAGTCAAAGATGAAGAAATTGAAGACTTTTACCAACTTTTATAGTCTGACATTGACCAAGCATGCAACCAGGATGCATTGATAACTACTGGTGATTAGAAGGCAAAAGTTGAAAACAAAGAAACATCAGTAGCTAGAAAAAATGACCTTAGTAATAGACATGATACTGGAGATTATATGATAGAATTTTGCACAACTAATGACTTATTTATTGCAAATAACTTTTTCAATGACATAAGCAGTTACTGTACCCATAGACCTCACCAGATGGATCACACAGAAATCAAATTGACTAAATCTGTGGGAAAAGACAATAAAAGAGCTCAGTATTATCAGTCAGAACAAGGCCAGGGGTTGACTGTGGAACAGATCACCAATTACTCATATGCAAGTTTAAGTGGAAGGTGAAGAAAATTAAAACAAGTCCATTAGAGTCAAAATACAACCTTGACTATATCTCACCTGAATTTAGACACCACCTGAAGAACACACTTGATACAATGAACACCAATGACCAAAGACCCAACAAGTGGTGGGATGACACTGAGGACATCATACATGAAGAAAGCAAAAGGTCATTAAAAAGACAAGAAAGAAAAAAAGACCAAAAAGGATGTCAGAAGAGACTCTGAAACTTTTCTTGAACAGAGAGTAGCTAAAGCCAACGGAAGAATTGATAAAGTGAAAGATCTGAACAGAAGATTTCAAAGGGTGGCTCAAGCAAGAAGTTAAAGTGTTATAATGAAATGTACAAAGACCTGGAGTTAGAAAATCAAAAGAGAAGAACACACTTAGCATTTTTCAAGCTGAATGAACTGATATTCAAGCCTCAAGTTGAAATACTGAAAGATTCTATGGGCAAAGTACTGAAAGACGCAGGAAGGATCAGAGGGAGATGTAAGGAATACTCAGAGGCACTGTACCAAAAAGAATTGGTCAACATTCAACCATATCTGGAGGTAGCATATGATCAAGAACCAATGGTATGAAGGAAGAAGTCCAAGTTTAACTAAAAGAATTGGCAAAAAAAAAAAAAAGTCTGCAGAAATTGAAGGAGTACCTATTGAGATATTTCAACAAATGGATGTAACACTGGCAGCACTTACTCATTTATGCCAAGAAATTTAGAAGATAGCTACTTGGCCATCTAACTGGAAAAGATCCATATATGTGCCCATTCCAAAGAAAGGTGATCCAACAGAACGCAGAAATTATCTAACAATATCATGAATATCACACACAAGTAATACTTTGCTGAAAATAGTTCAAAAATGATTGCAGCAATACATACAAGGGGAACTTCCAGAAATTCAAGCCAGATTCAGAAGAGGACATGGAATGATGGATATCATTGCTGATGTGTGATGGACCTTGACTTAGAGCAAAGAATACCAGGAAAATGTCTACCTGTGTTTCACTGACTATGTCAATGCATTTACATTTGACTGTATGGACCATAACAAATTATGGATAACATTGTGAAGAATAGGAATTCCAGAACACTTAATGGTGCTCATTAGGAACCTATACATAGACCAAGAGGCAGTTGTTTGAACAGGAAAAGGAGATGCTCCATGGTTTTAAATCAGGAAAGGTGTGCATCAGGGTTGTATCCTTTCTCCATACTTATTCAGTGTGTCTGTTGAGCAAATACTTTGACAACCTGGACTATAAGAAGAATACAGTCTCAGAATTGGAGTAATATGCAGTTGACACAACTTTGCTTGCTGAAAGTGAAGAAGATTTGAAGCACTTAGTGATGAAACTACATACAGTCTTCAGTACAGACTATGGCTCAACATGAAGAAAATTAAAATCCTCACAACTGTATTAATAAGCAACATCATGATAAATAGAAAAAAGATTGAAGTTGTAAGGATTTAATTTTACTTGGATCCACAATCAACACCTATGGAAGCAGCAATCAAGAAATCAAAACACATAGTACATTGGGCAAATCTGCTGCAAAAGACCTCTTTAAAGTATTAAAAAAAAAAATTCAAAGGTGTCACTTTGAAAACTAAGCTAGGCCCAACCCAAGCCATTGTCTTTTCAATCAAGTGATATTCATGTGGAAACTGAACAATGAATAAGGAAGACCTCAGAAGAACGGATGCATTTGTAGTGTGGTGCTGACAAAGAATATTAAACACACCATGGACAGCCAGAAGAACTTGCAAATCTATCTTGGAAGAAGTACAGCCAAATGCTCCCTAGAAGTGAGAATGGCCTGACTTTGTTTCTCACACTTTGGTCATGTTGTCAGGAGGGCCCAGTCCCTGGACAAGGATATAATGCTTGGTAAGTTAGGCGATCAGCAAAAAAGGGGAGGACCCTCAGCAAGAAGGATTGACACAGTGGCTGCAAAAATAAGCTCAATCATAGCAATGATTGTGAGGATGGCAGAGGACCAGGCAGTGTTTTGTTATGTTGCACACAGGGTCACTATGAGTTGAAACCAACTCAACAGCACCTAACCAACAACAATATTGTTAGTGGGTGGCCAGCTATTGTTTCCAGGTCTTTTCAGTCAACAGAGCTAAGCAGTATATTGTTTTGTTGTTCTTTTCAGGTAAGACACATCATGAATTCAAATTTATTTGACTGCTAACCAGAAGACTGGCGATTCAAACCCTCTATCCACTTCTCAGAAGGAAGGTTGGGCAATCTACTTCCGTAGTGATACTGCCTTGGAAACCCAAGGAGGAATCACTGTGAGTCGGATCTGACTCGAGGGCAGTGAGTTCGGTTTTGGTTTTGGTATAGGAGTTTTAACTTAACATCACTTATCTTTCATCTTTTGTCCTTTCCCCCATGCCGATATCTTGGTTCCCAACGACACAAACATAATTACTCATTTATTTCATCCATACAATATGCACTCAACAGTCTTAAAATTTAATGCCAACACTACCATCTTCAATATGATTACTGAAGCAGTTTAAGATGCTTTGTTTTTTTCAATTCTGTCTTCTCTAGAATATATCCTATAATGAAATATGGCCAAGCTACAGCATTTTAAAGTCACTGGAAAGAGTTCCTCTCCTTATGGTTGTGCCACAAACTCAATGTTCTGATGGTTCATTTATTTAATTTTGCCTTTAACTTGTAGATTTGTGTTTAATATTATTTCATAATAATGTAAGTACTTAATGATTCCAAAATTATGTATGTAAAACAATGTCTACTCAAAGAAACATAAGCTTCTACCTTTATTTCCTCCACTATATACACACATAAACAAATAAACAGGCACACACACATAAAAATTTGTATACCTCCTGTTGTAAGTTGAATTGTGTCCCCAAAAAGATATGTTAAAATCCTAACCCCAAATATCTATAAATATACCATATATGGAAATAAGCTTTTGCAGATACAATCAAGTTAAGATGAGGCCCTATTAGATTAGGGCAGTCCCTATACCAGTGACTAAGGTCTTTAAAAGATAAAAGAAAGGGATATTTGGACACAGAGACACAAACATACACACAGAGAAGAGAGCCACATGAAGATGAAAGCAAAGATTGGACCAATGCAGTTACAAACCAAAAAATTCTAAGGATTTCCAGCAACCATCAGAAGCTAGGAAGAGGCAAGAAAGGATTCTTCCCTAGAGACCTCAGAGGGAGAGAATGGCTCTGCCATTCTAATAGCTCGATATTAGACTTCTAGCCTCCAGAACTGTGAGAGAATAAATTTGTGTTCTTTTAAAATAGCCAGTCTGTGGCACATTGTTACAGCAGCCCTAGGAAACTAACACAACTTCCATTTAGATGAATGGTATCATATCACACACATGATTCTTCACTTTGCTTTCCTCACCCAAGATATGTATCTTGGCGATTACTCCATAGAAGCATATAAAGATGTCCCTCATGCCCTTTCACAGCTGCACAACATTCCAATAAGCAACATCACAATAAGTGGGGAAAAGATTGACGTTCTCAAGGATTTCATTTTACTTGGATCCACAACCTAAGCCCATGGAAGCAGCAGCCATGAAATCAAAAGACATATTGCATTGGGAAAATAGGCTGCAAAAGACCTCTTTGAAGTGTTTAAAAACAAAGATGTCGCTTTGAGGACTAAATTGCACCTGACTCAAGCCATGGGATTTTTAATTTTCTCATGTGCATACAAAAACTGGACAATGGATAAGGAAGAACAAAGAAGAATCGATGTCTTTGAATGATGGTGTTGGCGAAGAATATTGCATGTATCAAGGACTGCCACAACAAATAAGTCTGTCTTGGAAGAAGTACAGTCAGAATGTTCCTTAGAAGCGAGGATGGTGACACTTCATTTCATGTACTTTTGACATGTTATCAGAAGGCAACAGTCGTGGAGAAGGACATCATAATTGGTAGAGGATCAGGGAAAAAGAAGAAGCCCCTCAATGAGATGACTGCACCAATGGGCTCAAGCACAGCAACTATTGTGAGGATAGCACAGAACTAAGCAGTGCCTCATTCTGTTGTACATAGGGTCACTGTGTTGGAACCAACTCTATGGTGCCTAATAACAGCAACAACAACAGTGTGTGCATACATCATAGGTCAGTCATCCAGTTCTCCAGTGATCAAAAATGTGGGGCTTTTTTTTACTAGCCTTTTGTATTGCAAATAGTGCTGCAAATATCTTTCAGGATGACCTGTTTTACATTTTTGCTAGAATCTCTTTGTAGCAAGTTCTTAAAAATGGGATTGCTAGGTTGGGAAGTAAAGGCACATGAATATTTCCAAATATTGCCAAATCTCCCTGCAAAAGAGTTTTACCATTTTGTCTTCACATCAGTCATGTAACAGAGCACAAATTTCTCCACAGACTCAGCAACAGAGTACGTTACCAAACTTCTAGATTTTTGCCACTTCAATAGGTGAGAAATGTTCTGCCATGTAGTCTAAATGTGTGTTTCTATTATATGAGCAGCAGTATCACTCTTTTAGAAGCATGGAAGATGGAACACACATTTAATAAGACATATTTCCTCTCTTCTTTCATTCTTGGTTAGGCAATGAGAACTAACGAATCTTACATTTCCCTTTTTGTCTTTTGATGTTCAATATCAAACACATTTCAGATCAAGAATTATCTGTATGACATTTTTTTAAAAATCTAAGAAATCATCTCACCTCATAAGAAATATTAAACTTAATTCAATAAATATTCATTAAAAACCTATTAACCATCAGATGCTGTACTAGGTTTTAGGGAGCATATTGTTGTTGTTGTTATGT
>NW_006921839.1:4109690-4132047 GCF_000298275.1 Orycteropus afer afer | reverse complement strand
CTGTCGAGTCAGACCCGACTCATAGCGACCCCTTCTTGGGTTTCCAAGGCAGTATCACTATGGAAGTAGATTGCCCCATCTTCCTTCCGGGGAGTGGCTGGTGGGTTTGAACCACCAGCCTTCTGGTTAGCAGTCAAGTGCCTTAGCCACTATGCTACCAGAGCTCCCTTTAGGGAGTATACAAAAAGGAAATAGATAAGAACTCTCTTTCTTAAAAACTTTATCACCTAGAAATAAACACATAAAACTACGAATAGGTGTATAAATCTTCCCACAACTCTAACTAATTTCATAAAGCAGCACCAAAGGCGTTGGCAAATATCAAGCCTCCAAGAATTGAGAGAATGCCAACTAAGATGCTTCAACAAATGGATGCAATGCTGGCAGTGCTCATGTGTCTATGCCAAGATATTTGTAAGACAGAAAAAACTCACCTAATGTTAAGAGAAAATCATATGACCAAAAATATCCACAAGAGACAAAATAGACAGTAAAAACAGACCCATCATTGATGTAGATATTGAGTTAGCAAAGACTTTAAAATGACTATAAGAATGAATACAGGAAATACATAGAAAAAAATATATTAAAAGAATATTACCAAAGAGTTGGAATCTGTACAAAAGTATCAAATGGGAATTCTAGAATAAAAATATATAATAACTGAAAATAAGGTTTTGATAGATTTTACAGCAAAAAGAACATCGCTGAACAGAAAAATAGGTCAATCAACAAAGTCCAAACTGAAGCACAGAGAAAAGAAAGATTGAAAATGCAAAATAGAGCTAAGTAACACAGTAAAATGTACAATATGTATGTAACTGAACTTCTAAAAGAAGAACTGAGAGAGCAGGAGGCAGAAGTGATGTTTGAAAAGATAATGGCAAAAAAATTTTAAGACAAATAAAAGGCAGCAGCTCAAAGATTTGAGAATATCAACAAACTTCAAACAGAATAAATTAAAAGAAAATCACATGCAAGCACATCAGAGCAAAGATGTTAAAAAACAAGGGCAAAGAAAAAGACATTGTCAGAGGAGCTACAATAAGACCATCAATTGACATCTTAACAGAGACAATGGAAGCCAGAAGATAGGGAAAGGATATTTAAGTGTTTGAAGAAAATAACTGCCAACCTACAATTCTATATCCAATAAAAATATCTTTTAAAAAATGAAATCAAAATAAAGATGGTTTCAGACAAAAACTGAGTGAATTTATCACCAGAAGACCCACAACAAAAGAAACACAAATGGAAATTCTTTAGGCAGAAGGAAAATTATCTCATGTGGAATTAAAAAAGTAAGAAAAAAAATGAATACCAGCAATCATCAATATGTGTGTAAATCTAAGTAAATATTAATTGCTTGAAACAATAAGTTTTTTATTGTGATTTGGGTGAAAATTTATAGAGCAAATTCACTTTCCATACAACAGTTCACATACACTTTGTCTCATGACATTGACCACAATTTACCACAATGCAACAGCTCCCCTCCCACTTCCTCCCAATAGTTACCTCTCCTTGTGTCCATCCTCCATGCATTCCTGCCCCCTGAGCTGTCCTCCTGTGCATAAGCAGCCCTTCTTTCGCCCATGATCGTTCTCTCCAAGGAGTGTATCTACCTCAGGTAAATATTCAATTCCTATGCCTGTCTTTTGTTTGGCTGGAAGCCACAGGTGTGGGTTCAATACCAGACCTGAAGGGGCAGCTAGGGGCCATAGTCTTAGTGGTTCTACCAGGCTCTGTCAGACCAGCAAACCTGGTCCCCCACCCCATTCTTTTTCTCCAAACTATTTTGAGTTTTGTTTCACAAAAACAATAATGTTTTACAGTGTTAAAAATGTGCTTAGCATATTGTATTAATTCATTATTGTAAAAAGTCAAGGAAAGGCTTGTATATGGAAGGAAACTTTCTTTTGTTGGTTACCAGGGGTGGGAGGGGAGGGGAGGGAACACTGCAAAAATTAAAAAAAGAAAAGAAAGAAATGTGCTTAGCACTAAAATGCAGGTAACAATAACACAAAGGAGGAAATAAAAGGAGTTAAAGTGTTTTAAGGTTCTAGCATTATTATGGAGGTAATAAAATTAATCATTTGTATTAGACCTAAGAAAGAGCTTTGGTGGTGCAGTGGTAAAAGCACTCAGCTACTAACCAGAAGGTCAGTAGTTCAAACCTATCAGCCACTCCATGGGAGAAAGATAGGGCAGTCTGCTTCTATAAAGATTTATAGCCTTGGAAACCCTATGAGGCAGTTCTACTCTGTTCTGTAGGGTCTCTATGAGTAGGAATCAATTCGATGGCAGAGCATGTAATAATTTAAGAATTCCTATTACAATCTTAGGAGCTCTAGTAGCGTAGTGCCTGAGGCATCTGACTGCTAACCAGAAGGCTGGCCGTTCAAACCCACCAGCCACTCCTCGGAAGGACTGTTGGGCAATCTACTTGGAAACCCAAGGAGGGGTCGTTATGAGTCGAGACTGACTCTACGGCACATAACAACAGCATTACAACCTCTATCAAAAACAAAAAATCAGCTGTTGTTGAGTTGACACTTACTCATGGTGACTTCATATGTGTCAGAGTAGAACTGTGCTCCATTGGGTTTTCAATGGTTGATTTTTCAGGAGTAGATTGCCAGACCTTTCTTCTGAGGCATGTCAGGGTGAACTAGAATTCTCAACCTTTCCACTAAGAAGCCAAGCATGTTAAGCATTATACCACCCAAAGACTCATAATTTCTATGATAACCACTACAAAGAATAATGATAGAATGTGTAACTAAAATCTAAGGAAAATATGATATAACAAAAATGGTTGATTAATCCAAAAGAAGGCAAAAATTGAGAGAAAAGAACAAACAGGTGGATCAAAAAAAAAATAGTAAGATGGTAAACATAAGCCCAAATACATCAGTAATTACATTAACTATAAATGAACTAAATATGTCAATTAAAAGAGTATCAGAGTGGATTGTTTTTGAAACTATGTGTTTACAAAGAGATATACTTTATGGTACCCAGCATATGGTGTCCACAAAAGGAGATGGTGAATTAAAAAAGTAAGAAAAAAAATGAATACCAGCAATCATCAATATGTGTGTAAATCTAAGTAAATATTAATTGCTTGAAACAATAATTTTTTTTACTGTGATTGGGTGAAATTTATAGAGCAAATTCACTTTCCATACAACAGTTCTCATACACTTGTCTCATGACATTGACCACAATTTACCACAATGCGATTAATATAATTGTGAGTGTAATTAATCAGTTTCCTCAGGAACCTGGATGAAAGCTCTTGAGAAGATGCACAATTTTGCAATTATTGATCCTCAAAATAGACTTGGTAAGTCCTTTCCAAACATAATACAAATTGAAACTAAATATTAAATGTTTTGTTTTTAGAAAAGTGTCTTTATTAAGAGATGACATTATATCAAGAGAATTTTACACTGTGTTCAAACCACTGCCTTATACATAATGAGAATTATTTATTCCATGACAACTCTTTATAGATTTTAATTACTTCATTAAGCAAGCAGAAAGTTAAAAATGTGTCTTTGATCAATGAAATATGATAAGTTGCAAAAATAGAATTTGAACACAGGTCTGTTTGCCTTCCAGCTCAGTGCAATTTCTCCTCCCATTAGACCAAAGTCAAGAGTGCTGTATAGCATCCAAGCATTGGATGTTAGGTACTATTGATTCCTAAGCATGGATGGCTTTGAAGGGGACATGACATTTCTGACCATCCACCAAGATTATAAAGACCAAGGTTAGTCTCCAAGGAAAGGGATGAGCATTCCAGGCCTAAAGACTAAAAAGCCTGAAAGAAGAAATAGAGGAAGGCAATGGTTGCCTGGCAGGCATCCGGGAGAGACATTTTTCTCCCTAGATTCTCTACAAGATGGCTGAGTGCTACAGGCAATTGATCTTGTACCTGAAGGCCTAGTAACAGAAAGGTTCAATGATTTGCCTAGTATTGCAATGCATTGGGGGAGAAAATGTAAATTAAAATGAGGAATTTCTCACTCCCAATCCTCTGCTTAGTCCACTTTGGCAAGCTGGTTTCCCTTCACCAATGTGATTCTTACTGAATAATTAAAGTGCAGGCTTTGTCCATATCAGCAATATTACTGTTTGATTTTGTGGTCCCAAAGGGACAGCTGCGCACAGCTGATGCCTCTGCTGGTACTGAAATTGCTACAGAATGTGGGGCTTTTTCTAATTTCTTGTTAGAAAAACTACCAGGCATTGCACGGGGAAGAGGGGTTTTAGAGGTTTATAAAAAGGGCAAGAGTCTATAGCGATAAGCAAGAGGTTAGTATCAAGATTAATGCTAGGAAAAACTCCTAAAGAGCACTAAAAAAATTAAAAAAAAAAAAAAAAAAAAACCTATAAATGGAATAACACCAGCCACTCAAGAATTGAGGCAATTGAGGTAAGTTCCTGTTATGAGAAAGATGTGAATTTTAATACACACATTGTGCCAAGTAATACTGTCCACATACCTAAACTACAAAAACATGCTCCATTCCCCTTCTCTTCTGAAAAAAAAAAAAAAAAAATCACAATGTATGAGTTACAAAAGTGACTTCTTCCAATATAAACCTCCAAAAGTGAGCTTATGACTGATGCCAGTGGCTGAAGCATCATAGAATTGATAAGATCTGTGATCTCAGCTTAATAACTTATCACGAGGGTCACAATATTCAGTATCTTGTCCAATGTCTGAGTTTTACCATGTGTCTCTGCTAACTCCCTTCCCAAAAGTTTAATAGCCATTTTCACACACATCCTATTGATCAAATATAATTTTATCGTATCAGATCATAAAAACGAAGTTTTAAACAGAGGCATAGGAAGAATTGATGACTTCCCTAATAAAACACATAGCATTTAAGTTTATCACAATTACCAGATTGAGACAAAAGAGCATAAACATAATGTTCTTCCTTACTTGGTGGCAAAAAACTTGAGGGGATGTGGGTTGACTCCTGAAACTGGCCTTTCAGTGTCAAACTTATAAAAAGGCACAGCAGAGAGTTTAAAAGCTGATGCTATAAGACCACTCACTCACATTCCTTTTTTCTGCTATTTCTCTACCACGGACAAACTGCATAATGACATATAAATATTGTCCACCTAACATTAAAAAAAAAAAAGGAGCTCTGGTGGCATAGTGCCTAAGGCATGTGACTGATAACCAGAAGGCTGGAGGTTCAAACCCACCAGCCACTCCTCAGAAGATTGGGCAATCTACTTTCATAGAGATACCACCTCAGAAACCCAAGGAGGGGTCACTATGAATCAGAATCAACTTGATGGCAGTGAGTTTGGTTTTTTTTTGGTTTAACATGAAAAGGAGTTTTAATTTATTGTTAAGGAGCTCTGGAGGTGTAGAGGTTAAGGCATTTGACTGCTAACCAAAAGGTTTGTGTTTTGAACTCACGAGTTGCCCTGTGGAAGAAAGATGAGGCGGTCTGTTGAAAAGGGTAATAGCTACATGGAGTTTCACCACCCTTCTGTCAGTTTGTCATATTGTGGTGACTTACATATTGCTGTGACACTGAAAGCTATGCCACCAATATTTCAAATATAGGGCACCTGCTGCCCACCACAGTGGACAGGTTTCAGCAGACCTTCCAGATTAAGACAGACTAGGAAGAAAGGCCTGGTGATCAACTGTAGAAAATCAGCCAATGAAAACCCTGTGGATCACAACAGAATACTGTCTGATATACGCAGTGCTGGGAAATGAGCATCCTAGGTTGGAACGTATGCAGTGGCTGCAACAATGAACTTGAGTATCTCAATGATTGTGAAGATGGCAATGGACTGGCAATGTTTCATTCTATTATACCAAAGGACGACATGAATCAGAGGTGACTCAACAGTAACTAACAGCAATAATGTCATTTATTCAGCATTTACTGGGTTTCAGGGACTTTCTAAAGTACTTTACATGCATTAACTGTTCATCCTTACAACAATCTATGTCCTGAACTGAGAGAAGAAAAACAACTTGTTTAGTAAGTAGAAAAGCCAGATATCAGCCCTGGTCTACCTGATACCAGAGCCAATGTTCTTCTCACTGCCTTTCACTGCTTCCCTGAATAGAGAGCAGTTGACCAGGGCAAGCTTGATACCCTATGTCTCTTAAGCTGGATCTTAGCATTAATTTAAAAAAAAAAAAAAAAAAAAAAACCTCACTGCCATCAAGTCAATTCCGACTCACAACAACCTTCATTGGGTTTCCAAGGCTGTAAATCTTTACAGCAACAGTCTCATCTTTCTTCTCATCTCATCTTTCTTCCGCAACCTTTTGATTAGCAGCCAAATGCCTTAACAACTACACAACCAGAGCACTTTTGATTTTAGCATTGCCTATACCAATTTTGTATGATTATTTCCTAGTTCATGTCTATTGTCAAAGGATTGGGAAAGAGAATAAGGGAATATGTGATCTCCCTAAGGGAGTAGCCTTTTCATTTTCCACTCAAATCTATAAATCTGAAACTGGGGCTGGTGGCTTTAAACCTGGGGCTGAAAACAACTTCTCTGTGGAGGAAGCAGGTGGAATAGCAGAAGGAGACTGTGTGGACTATGACATCAAGGAGACCGGAATTCAATCCTGACTACAGCCCTTCTAACAATGTGGGCTTTAGGCAAGTTACTTAACCTCTCTGCACCTAGGTTTCTTATTGTGTCAAATGGGCATAATAACACCTACCTTAGTAGGAGGTAAGCAGGTGCTGATCCCTAAGAGCATTCAGCAGATGAGAGCTAGTCTTGTTACCACCAAGGGCGTATGAGTGTCACTACCTCCCAAGACAGCTTGCAATGGTTAACACCTCTTGAGAGATCATAAAAGGTCCATATGGATAGAGTCTGGTTGGACCCCCAAGACTATGGCCCCGGGATCCACTTCGGGCCTGGATAGGAATCACTCCCAAAGACTGGCTCTCAGCCCAATAGTAGAATGACTTACTTGCAGAACACCCAACCCAGGGCGATGCACCCACCTACTCTATGGAGATACATCTCTTGGAGCAATCGGCCATGGGGCACCAGAGGGGCAGCATTCACATGGAGAGAAAGCTGGACAGACAGGAGTGCATAACGAAGACGGGCACAGGGATGGGGAGTCACAGGTAAGGGAGAGGAAGAGAGTGAGTAGGGGGTGGGGATGATAATCGGGGAGTGAAACCAAATGTACACGAATTGTTGAGTGTAAAACAAATTCTGCTCTGTAAATTTGCACCCAAAGCACCCAAAATAAATAAATAAAAGGTCCGTACGGGATCCTTTAATGTTCACTAAGAGTCATAGAGCCACCAGAATCAGGAATGAGGACAGGGATGGAGGGGAGGGGAGTCAGGAGAAGGGAGCTATTTAAAAATGAGTTAATAGTCTTGTTTGAAATCCTGAGCCTCCTCATGCCTAGAAGCCAACATGAAACAACAGAGAAACAATAATAAATTTCTAGTTTCAAGACATCCTAATTTTTAGATGAGAATTAAGAAGAAGCTCTAGTAGTGTAGTGGTAAAAACATTTGGCTGCTAAGCACCAGGTCTGTACTTTAAACCCCGCAACCGTTCCATGGGAGAAAGATGAGGCAGTCTGTTTCCATAAAGATTTACAACCTTGGAGATCCTATGGGGTAGTTCCTCTCTGTCCTATAGGGTTACTATGAATAGGAATTGACTCGATGGCAGTGGGTTATGAGAACTCAGACCCAGGAGAACTCCAATTCACACCCGCTGGGCTATAACAAATTTTCATCTTCATGGTAATCCTGCAGACTCCATACACAGGCTTCTGCAAGAGAAAGAAACAATTCTTTTTCAATTTATTTATGTTTAACTTAAATTTATATATATATATATATATATAAATTCAAATGATGTATATGTTTATATATGTATTTTTATATAAATATAATTTATATATGTAAAAGTTAAATTATATATATATGCATATATATATAATCAGAAAATAAAACTCCAGTTACTAACAGCAAATGACCAATTCCTTGTATTTACCACAAATCTCTCTTTAAGGAAATGCAACCTCTTCATTAAATGGAAGGAAAAAAAGGAAATGGAAAGGGGTGGCGTGTGGGGTGAAGAGAGTGGGTCAGAGAAATCACTTTATTTCTAACATGATGCAGGAAGATATCAATACAATCACAGGGGTTAATCTAATCCTTTTGTGAAGCATTGAGTCAGAGAACAAGACAAAAACAAATCTGTGATCTGGAACTTCCCGAGCCCCCTTTCAGGGGGGATTAATGAGGAGTACACGGCTGTGAAATTACGTGCCCTCTGAGTCAGGAAAATGGTCCTACTGGTGCATGACCTTGAAATGAGGGGACGCAAACTTCACCTGATCCACAATTATGAAGCCCAGAGAGGAGGGGCTGAGGAGAAGGGAGAGGTCATGTAAAAAAGGCTGTGCAAATGTTCAGAACATGAAAAGCCACAAATCTCAGTGAAACCAAGGCTGGAAAGGGGATCTCAATGCAACATGAAATAGTCAGAGGACTTTAAAGGACGCTGGCACTTGTGCAGAAGCCTTAAGAGGCAAGCTTGTCCTCTTTATTTACACGAAGTGGATGTTTTGTGGCTGTTGTCATGGACTTAGGGGTGTTTGTCTCTGCTCAATTTTCCCTTTGCAATGAAAAATTGTTGGGAGATGATTTCTAGTCTTAGCTGCTTTACATGACAGTATTATCAAGGATTCATCAAGAGGCCATCTGTCGAATTTATGAAAAAAATATGCAAAAACAAAACAGATGAAAAGGAAAGAGCAAGACAGACTGGTCCAGGGGAAGATAGATGTGGCAGCATGTGCCTCCGTGTGAAAATTACAGCATTTAAATACTGCGGAATAAATTACTGTGCCGAAAAATTAGTGATGCTCTCCCACTTCAGACGCTACCCTTCCCATAAGAGCATAATGAAATATATCACATATCAAATCACCCTTTCCTCTGACTATTATTATATTCTAATGAAAAATTAGGAGAGAAGAGACACATAAACCTCAAATGGGAGGGATGAAAATGAGCCAGAGTGAATTTGCTCTAGGACTGAGCCACGCAAAGCCTCTCCAAAATGCACAGTCCATATGGAAATAAGAGTGTTTTCCCCTATTTATTAGAAAGTCAATAAAATAAATTACAGATTGTGTGAAAAACTGAAATAATATATATTAAAATGACAACAAGGCTGGCCAAGCTAACACCCAAATTAGATGGGCTGTAAAAACATAGTATTTCAGAAAGGGAATGGGGAGGAGCAGAGAAAAACAGGAGGCAAATAACCAGAGCTATGGGTGGTGCCCCCTGTAGGCAAAACACAGAGCCACATGAATGCACTGTTCACCTAGCCCTGGAGACAGACAGACTCAGGAGCCAACTTGGCCAGACCGAGCTCTGCATGGACTCACAGGCAACAGATCACAGCACGGGGACAGCTCCTTTGGTGTCATTCCCAACCCAAAAGCCTCAGAGCAGCTTTCTCCATGACTCTTGGCCCTTCCTTCTCCCCCTCCATTTCCCTCCTCCTTCCTGTAGTTTGATCTATAGGAAAGCTTCAATCGCAGTGCCTTGAAAGATGTTTAAAACTGTTGCTAAATAATGGATTGAAGCATAATGCCCCAAACTCACAATAAGGAAAACAGCTGACACCAGTCTCTAGATTTCAAAAGAATGGGAGGAAGATCAAGGTCCTGTTGCACCAAGAGCCAATGATGGTAATAAACTGCTAAGTAAACCTTACAGTGGAGAACTGTGAGTGATACTGGTAGCTAACAGTCATCTAAGTATCACATATTGGTTAGTCTAAGCCTCCCACAAACCCTGTGAGGTCATTGTTCCCCATTTTATGTAGAGAAATTGAGGTACAGAGAGCTTGTAAGGATCCCATCCCAGATGTTACTGAGTGTGGTGCCAGGATTCCATACCAGGCCATCTCTAAACCTTTAGGAAAGAAGTCCTGAGCCGCCTCAGTTGTTTTGTTTGAAATGTCACAAATCTTTTAATTAACAAATAAAAGAATAAAAACTATTGCTATGAAACTAGGTTAGATCATTTTACTCTTCAGAAGGTTGCAAACCTAATCCTAAAACAACCCTGGCTCTCTTTCTCCTAGTTGTCTGTCTTTCTGATGAGTGGAGGATATATATTTAAAAGTTTTCCTTCCATCTGTTATGTTACTGTAGCAAATTAGGTAATGATAATAAAGGCAAAGAATAGATCAACAAAAGGGAATCTCAAAGTTCAGGTTTAATGGAGCTACTTGAAACTAAATTAAGTCCTGCTAATACAGTCTCCACTTTCATTTTCCATACGGAAAATCCTGAAATATTTCAGATCAGAAAGAAGTTTATCAATACAACCAAAAAGGTTCTGATCCACATTGAACATCTGGTTGCTTTAAAATTTTCATATCTGAACTAAGGAGTGTGCTAAACCCAAAGGTTACAAGAGAGTAAATACATTATTTTGGAAATCAAGATTTCCATATTGAGAATATGCAAATAACATTTGGCTTTCCATAAGACTCTATTATCTATAATGATCCTTATAAGATATTTAAGTCAAAATATTCTTCTATGTCTACTTTCAAACATGAACAGAAAGTTCACCTTTGTCTTCTTTTTCTTTTCAATTGTGCCTTCACTTTTTATGAAATTATCATTATCCATTAATGAATTCCAATGAATGTATCAATTCAGAAAGCTTGCTGATCTCAATTCACTTGGTACTGGTGTTTCTGAGATTAATCACTTTTCTGAATTTTACTAATCAGTTGATATCATGAGTCCTCTCATAGAATCAGAGTCCCTGAGTGGTTAATGTTTTCAGTTGCTAAATGAAAGGTTGGCGGTTTGAGTCCACCCAAAGGCATCTTGGAAGAAAAGCGTGGATATCTACTTCCTAAAAGTCAACCACTGAAAACCCTATAGAGCACAGTTCTACTCTGAGACACGTTAAGTCTCCCTCCAGGAGTCAGAGTTGATTTGACAGCAACTGGTCCCATAGAAGTGTGTCAGTTGCAGCAAGAATGGGTGACACTTCCTTCCTCTTTTCTTTCATTCTTTCTTACCCATAAACACAGTTAACAAAGACAACACTTCCTAAAGATTGAAAGATAAATTTTAAAGAATTTTGATATATTTTTAAGTCATAAGTTCAGTAGGACCATACTCATCAGTCATCTAATGACATCTAAAATGACCCCAACAAGGTGATAATGTGACCTACATAGGCCTGCTGCTAACAAGTCCTTTGGCCTGATAACTCAAAATATGCTGCTATAGATAGCATATACTGAGCCAGACCTTCCTGAGCCAGTGTGAGAATTAGTCTAGGAAACAGCAAGACTACTTTCCGCTACCACAGGGGCCTTGCAGAAATTTAGGAATGGATTGACACACATTATACTTTATTTACCAGCAATGTTGATCCAAACACTTTGATTCCTGGTTCCCACTCAGATTGAGAGACTCCCTGGTGACCAGAAATGGGTCATGCGTTGTAGAGAGTTGTAGTCCAGTTAACCAAGATCCAAGTACATGGGATTCTGCACTATCCAGGAATACTTTGTTGTATTCCAGTTAACCAAGATCCAAGTACATGGGATTCTGCACTATCCAGGAATACTTTGGTAATTTGATCATTTTGTGTACATGTATAAGCATGTGTTCACTCATTGAATTGCAACCTGACTTTCCTTGTATAACCTTGACTCCCAGGCTTATACTAGACCTTGAAGGGGTATCTGTGCACATGAATGAACTCAGGCAGAGTTGTGTCCACATCACTCCACACAGCTATTTGTAGAGTACTTCTTGCTCTTCCACTATTTCTGCTTTGCCCTACACTTCCATCTCTGCTTTTGTTGTTGGTTGCCGTCAAGTCATGCTGACCCCATGAATAACAGAACAAAAAGTTGTCTGGTCCTGCACCATCTTCATGTTCATCAGTATGCCTTTCTGTAGCAATGAGTCCCTCCTGATAATATGTTCAAAGTCAATGAGTCAAAGTCTCAGAAAATATTCTGTGATCTATATGGTATCCATTGGCTAATTTTTTAAGGATATTACCAGGCCTTTCTTCCTAGTCTGTCTATGTCTGAAAGCTTCACTGAAACCTGCCCAGAATGGGTGACCCTGGCAGTATTTAAAATACTGGTGCATAGTTTCAAGTGGATAGCCATAGCAGTATACAAGCTACCACAGTATGAAAAACTGACAGATGGGGGCAGGTGGTTTTCATCTGTCCTTGCAATTTAATTGCACTATTATTAAGTCACACATTCATATTTGGATAGGTTCTTCATTCAGATGCACATTTGAAGTAGTTTCTGACAATGCTTTTTTTCCCTTCCAGAATGCCTTTCTTTTTCTCATCTAAAAACCCATCTTCCTTAATCTCTTTCTAAATTAATTTCCTCCAGGAAGCATTGTTTGATTAAGCTAATCAGCAATGATTATTAAATCTTGCTGTTTGTTATATAGCATATTCTCCTCACAAGGAGGATCCAAAGAGCTACGCTGTATTCCCAGGACCTTATACACGTAAATATGTGACATGTATATTTATTGAATTTGAGAAAATTTTTGATTCATTTGTTTGTAATTCACCTATTTAATTAAAATTCATGGAAATTGCGTAACACATGTCCTGTGTGAATATAAAAGCAAGGCATTCAAGGAAGTTTGTTGTTGTTAGTTGTCGTCAAGTTGCGTACAACTGATTACAACCCCATGTGCAGACTAGAACTGGTCCCTGGGGTTTTAAAGGCTGTAACATTTCAGAAGCCTTTCAGAACACACCAGGCCGTCTTCCAAGGTATCTCACAGTGAGTTCAAAATGCTAAACTTTTGGCTTAGTAGTTGAGTACCTAGGGGTTCCTCATTTAAGGATACTATCTCCAAATTTAAAAGAGCTCTGGTGGTGCAGTGGTAAAGGCATTCAGCTGCTAATCAAAAGTTTGGTGATCCCAACCCACCAGCTGCTCCATAGTAGAAAGATGAGGCAGTCTACTTCTGTAAAGATTTACAGACTTGGAAACCCTATTGGGTCATTATGAGTCAGAATCAACTCGATAGCAGGAGGTATCTTCACGCTTATAACAGGGAAAAACAAATATAACATAATAGGCACTTCACTTAACGTGTCCTAAACAGAACTTTCAAGTTTTATACTCAGAACCTGCCTCTATCCCAGCACTCACCTATAAGAGAAACCATCATTCACCCAGGTTCTTAAGTCAAGCACCATGGATCATTCTTGCTGCAACTCCTTCTCATTGCTCACTTACTACTGGCATTTACTATACCACCATCTATAAAGCCAGAAGAGTGATATCTACTAGTTCACAATTTGGGCAAGGCTACAAATCTCTTGTGTAAATACAGCTTTTACCCCCCCCAAAAAAAAAGTTTATAAAGTGAAAGATAGATAATTATTGTAGGGCTGGAGACTAAACAGAAACTGAGCTGCTTCCAAATATTTAAAGGTACCATGTTTTATCTTGAGTATGTTTGGTAAGAGTAGCACTGGTGGTGCATTGATTAAACACTCGACCACTAACCAAAAGGTCAGCGACTCAAACCCACCAGCGGGTGGACAGGAGAAAAGACCTAGAGATCTCTTCTCATAAATATTATGGGTATGAAACCCTAGGACGCAGTTGTACTCTGACCTGTAGCATCTCTAGGAGTCAGAAGTGACTCTACTACACACAACATGTTTTGTAAAATGTGCCCACCTCAAATATTGAATCTGAGTGAGGGCTCCTCTGGAAATAGCCAATAAATGTAGACATAATGAACCCTTACATTTGAATAGGGCTAAACATTTGTCAGACAGTAATGGAAATGGGAGCATTGGTGGCATAGTGCCTAAAGCATTTGACTACTACCAGAAGGCTGGCAGTTCACATCCACCAGCCACTCCTTGGAAGGAAGGATGGGCAATCTTAAACTCAAGGAAGGGTTACTATGAGTCGGATCTGACTCCACGGCAGTACATATTAACGGCAATATCTTCCATTTGTATATTAGTCCATGATGGCTCTTATGTACATTATGGCATTTCTCCCTCACCCAAACACCATGACATCCTTTATCACCAATTTACAGATAGAAATGCTAGTTAACTTGCCCAAGAGTACTGAGTGTGTCAGTGCTGAAATGAATTCCAGAACCTCATTTTCCCAATGTCCAGTACAGTGAACCAGAAAGCTAGCAGTTCAAAGCCACCAGCCATTCCTCAGAAGGAAGAAACCCAAGGATAGGTCAATATGAGTCATGTTCACCTAGACAGCGGTGAGTTTGGTTTTTAGTTTTGGTACAGTGAACATTCTACTAGAACCTTCTCTGGGCAATTCTTCCTTCTGAGGAACCAACAATAGATCTCAAATGTGTGCACATATTCACACGCATACATACACACATATACATGCACATACACATATGCACATGTATACACACCTACATACACATTTGCAATCTGCATGCACTCATTGCACACAAGCACATATATACATGCAAACACACATGCATGACCACATACGCTACACACAATGCACGTGTACACACATTCATGCATGCACACATACCCATACACGTGCACACATGCACTGAGTTTCTTTCCCGTAGCCAAAGAATCAGACTGTTTCAGGGGTTCCACGGCCACTCTCAAGTTCAGTGGTTGTCCTGCCTTGCTTCCTTAGACTAGAGTATTTCATGAGAGGCCTAAAAGGAATCACCTGAGACCCCATTAATACACATTAAATTAGTGTCTTAACTGAGTGGTGCTGCCCCCACAAAGGAGTCGCTGACACCAGTAATGGAGCCGCCCCTCCCCAAGCCCCTGGGCTTGGCTTATGAACGAGCGCTGGGCTCATGGTGGAGCAGGGCGTGAAGCCAGAGCAATGCAGCAAATATTCTGAGTGGCAGTCCTGGCCTCGGGTTGTGCTTGGGTCCATTTTGTTCATTTTAAAGCTACTGTCCTTTATAGAACAAATCTCTTTTGATCTGTGTCTGCTCGGCCTGGAGAGGAGGCTGCGGAGAGTTTGTGTTATCTTAGTTAAATAACTGTTACGCAAATGAACGCACACAGCTCAGTCCTTCAGAAATGGAAAATAAATCACCACCAAAAAGCTGATTTTACAAACCCACAAATCATCAGAAATATAAATGCTTTTCTTTCTATTCCCATATTTTAATAAAGACTCCCCCTCCTTTTTTTTTCAGACTCACTCAATTACAATATCACTATCAGTTCACATTACAGGTCAGAGATATGGAGCTTAATGTATGTAGAGCCAGCTCTCTCCTCCTAATAACCTGTCATTCTGGGGATTTGAATGTCAGAATACAGGCTGCTGCGGTAATGCTACTCGGCAGGACGATGATGAAAACTTTGGACAAATCATGAAGAACATTCCAGATCCACATCATCAGAAGGTTACCGGGGAGGGCCTTTCATTCTGCTTTGACCCCCTGGTCTGACAAGTGACACCTACAAAATGAACAGCTCTCCAACTTAAATTGTTTAACTGTAGCCTGATCAGTTTTATTATCTTGCTAATCCGGATATCAGCCGTTTCATCAGAATGGAAGATATGCATATCATGAATTATTTTGACATGGGGACCTTTTAATTTTTGCCAGCAATATTTCACTGCCCCAATCAGGGCCTGCAGTCACTGAGGCCGCTCGCCTCCTGGGATGTCAGAGGACAGCGCGCTCCTGACAGCACCAAATCATCTGGGAGCTGTAACGAGCCATTGCTGCAATTATTATTATCTCCTGTAGTCATGCATTTCATTACGGCGCAGGCAGCCAGGGGTTTGGTTTCAGGGCAGTCTTCTTCAGAAATCTCTGCCATTTTATGGGCTTGCCGAGCGCTGTGGTATAATCTCCCTTTTCTTTCCCCTCAATAGACATGAGGAGGTGAATTTCTAATAAAAGCGGAACACTAGGTAGGCAATGCTGAAAGAGCAAGTGCAGCTCAGGGCATTAAGCAGCGGTAAAGCAGCATGAATGGGCCACTTGAAGTTTATGAAAGTGGTGGTTAATCAGCAATATGGCTCGCTACAGAGAGAAATAAAGAACAATTTATCCTGGAAAAAAAATGCTCTTTTGTAAATTGCAAAGTGCTTGGAATGCTTTCTTAAGGAAAGCTCCTTTCATTTTCAGATGCCTTCCTTAATTTCTCTCTCCCCTGCTAACCATTTGCTTTTTCTGAATTTCCACCCTAAGAGCACCCAGCTCGCCTACCAGCCTAGAGCACATTGGCCACACTCTCTGCCTGGTCCTCTGGCATTGTGCCACCAGCTACACTGAGCAGTCCTGGGAAGCTCAAAGGCTGATGTAGATTCTCGCTCATTCCATTGCATAGCACCTTCTTTTTGAGTACCCAATACCCCATACAAGAAAGTGCTTTCCAGTGTCACAAACAACCCATCAAAACTTCAAAACTAAATTGCAGCCAACCTGTAGCAAATGTAGCAACTTTGTGGAAGGAAGACTGGGCGATCTACTTCCATAAAGATTTACCACCTCAGAAACCCAAAGAGGGTCGCTATGAGTCGGAATCAACCCCATGGCAGTGAGTTTGTTTGTTTTTTGGTGTGTCTCATAGCATATATATTGTATACTTGTCTCATTACTGGCTTCATTTATGCTTTATCCCCTTATATTATCTTTCCTTTATTTTCTTCCCATTATGGTGATACAAATGACTTGCACTAGGCTGGTTCAAGACTACCCACCAACATCTCAGAAGGAAACTGGCGATTTACTTCCATAAAGATTACAGCCAAGAGATCCTAGGGTACTACCCCTACTGTACTAACACATTGGGTCTCCTGAGTAGAAATCAACTCAATGGCATTTGTCAACAACGACAACATGCACTGAATTGTCTCTCTCCAAAAAAATGCACTAAAGTCCTAACCTCTGTGTGTATGAATGTGATCTTCTTTGCAAATAGCATCTTGAAGATGTTAAGTTAACATGAGGTCACACCCAGGTAGTGTGGATCCTAACCTCATCTGAATGATATTCTTATACAAGAGAAAAGACATAGAGAGACAGAGGGAAGAGGACCATGTCACAAGAAAGTTACACTGCAGCTGCAAGCCAAAGATCACCATAAGATACCAGACTCCTGGAGAGGCAAGAAAACGTCTTTGCCTAGAGCCTTAAGAGAAAGAGCAGCAGTTCTGGCAACACCCTGAACTTGGACCACTAGCCTTCAGAAGTGTGAGATAATAAATTTCAGTTCTCATAAGCCACTTGATTTGTGATACTTTGTTATAGGGGTCCTAGGAAAAGAATACTTATTTTGTTGTATGTTTGTTTTTGCCCAGTGACATAAATTTTTTCTTAGAAAATGAAGAAGGACTTCAATATTAAAGTATACTCTGTTTTGGCTAATTTAAGCTGTTGGCTCTCATGTCACAGGGAGAGAGTAAGTGAGAAATAAGTACTTCTGAATCCACTAGTTATGCTGCAGTGAGAAGGGGAATGTCTGAGAGGGATGGCTATCCTCTGCCTTTTCCTTAACTGGGGGGACCACTACCTCTTCAGGGCCACTAGGAGGCTTATACAGAGCTCACCTGGCCCTTCACCCAGCTTATTGTCCGCTTATAGACACTGTCTCTCTCCAGCCTCATGAGTGACTATCCATGCACTTCCACAGGGCCCCATGCTAAGAAGAGTCCCATACTTGATTTAGTGCTCTATTCTCTGGTGAGTCTTGAACTTCCCAATCATTTTCAAACAAGGAGCCCATATTTTCATTTTGCACTGTGCATCACTAATTGTTTAGTTTGTCTTGCCTCCACTAAACAATGAGTATCTTGAGGGAAAGGAATAGACCTTAGTTTCCTTTGAATCCCCAGTTCCAATCTCAGTGGCCAACAAGAGACTGCACAGAAGATATTCAATGAATATTTTTTGCATGAATGTTGATTGAAACTATATAAAACCTTTTGTCAGCACAGTTCCACTCTGACACACATGGGTTCAGCGTGAGCCAGAATCAACTCAATTTTATTGTTGTTGTTTTTCTTTTATTTCTCAGTACTAAATATTCTCTCCTCACAATTACGATGTCAAACAGTTCAGATAAAGCCCCTGAAAGCAAGAATGTCAAGGGGATGAGAGAGAACTTCATCAACACCACCGGGAATGAGTAAGACACCAGGTCCCTTGATCTTTTCTATGCTAGAAGCCACACCTCCAGGAAATACTTGTTCACGTGAGGAAAGGGACATGTTTACAACTGCAGCACAAGAGTGGTTATAGCCTGGGCCCCCACTGCAAAAGACGCATGGATCCATCCCAGGCAAATAGTTATTGGTGCTATTTTTACAACTATCCAGAGATGTGATTTTGCACATTTCCCTAGGTAACACCATCTAGAGGGATCTCATGATTTCTCACAATTTTCCTGGAAGATAGGTGTTAGTAGCTCTCCCTTTAACTAGATAGAAAGGCAAAGGAAGAGAACAGAGCTGGGAGAAAACAGAAGAGGAAGGAGAAAGCTATGGAAACAAGACAGGAATGCAGTCAGAAAGGAAAACGGCAGCCAGGGATCAGGGATCACAGCTCACTTTCTGGTCTTCGCTCTCTCAAGTGTCCAGTGAGGGTTGTCCAGAGCAGAGGGATTCTGGGTAGTTTTTTTTTTCGTTTCTCAAAGCCTACCAAAATTTTAAAAATTTTCAACAAAAGAATGGCCATTTGAGATCTCTGAAATTTGTTATTTAATACCTATTTACATGGGTACCAGGGACCATGGTAAATCAAAGATAATAATCTGAAGCAGGAGAGGGGAATAAATAGAAACTTGGGTGTAGGGTGAGGAGGAGATTTAAGAGGAAATGGCGCCCAGGGCAGCATTTTCTAATTTGCAGACTCTCACTAAGCCATCCCCCACCACATGCTCACTCTGTTCCTAACAGCATCTTCATCAATTAAGATTCTATGAGACTGGCAGGATCCAAGATCAACAGTACTATCCATATACTCACTATTCCACTGGCAAGGCGAACAATCCCGAATATTAAAAGTAAAGCAGCACATTCTGCCATGTCTTTTGTATACAGACAGCTGAAGCTGCGTGAAAGTTTGGCACCAAAAGGCCAAGTACCATATTTTCAGCCACCCACACGCCAAACCCTATAATAACTACAGACTCGAGATGTGAAATTTTCAGACATTCACAGCAAAGGAAAACTAATAGTCATGTTTCTTCATGTGCTTCCTTTCCTAACAGGGCAGTTTCTCAACTTTAAAACCTCATCAATGTAAGCTAAAGGGAACAAAGGGTGCCCCGTAGATATTTTCACCAGATGTCAAATGGGACTTATTTATTTAAACAGAAACCCCACTTTGTACATTTGGTTCATTTGGTAGTATGTGCTCTGTAACAAGTATTTTTTATGAACAAAAAGCTGCCACCACTGCTCTTAAGTTACAATAGGGCTTCGGAAAAGTCTGTTAACTAAAAAACCAAACCTACTGCCGTGGAGTCAATTCCGACTCATAGCGACCTTATATGAGTTGGAAAGTCTGTTAGCTGAGACTAAATATTGCTCTTTTTGCTTTGGGTTGAAATGTAAATTTCACTCCCAGTCTCCCTCTATAACAGGAGAAACATTGTAGCTAAAAGTCATACCAAGACTGATAAATACTCCTTCTTCTGCAGTCAAATCTAGAAGCAAAGATGTTCAGTTCACTCAACTGTGCTTTTTAAGGTGGGTGTATAAACTAAAGAGTATTGGTTTCTTCAAAGATAAAAACAGAAACCATTTTTCCCTCTTTGGCCTAACTGGGCCATAAAAATCTAAAGGGCAAGAGTTGATGTTGCCTACTCAGCCTTGATTTTCTAAAAATGGTTCACCTATAACAGTGCTGAGCTGCTGAAAATAAGGAGAATATTAATTGTTTATATACAAGAAAGGCCTTTCTTGTCCCTTATTCCACCCCTACCAACAACAGGGAAAGAAAGAGATCATACCTTGCTCAGATTAAAAATAGACAAGACACTTAAGAGATAAGCAAATTCAAGGAGAATGTATCCTAGATTTTTGAGTGCAATGAGTTTGCCAGGCTCAGTTGAAACAGCACACATAAGACTGCCCTGGCTTCAGACACCAGCTGCAAGTTTGGGGAAACCCCTGGGATATGTTCACTTCTGGACCAACCAACTACAACAAATTCAAGGATCCTACATCTACCCTTAAGTTCAAAACTTCACAAAAGATTCAAAAAGCTCACTATTACAGTCATGTCATGTTTATTACAGGAAAATGGTACATTAAAATCAGCCACAGAAAGAGTCACATAAGGCAAGGTATGGAAGAGTTCCAAACATGGAGCATTAGTGTCCATAAGACGTGTCATCCTCCAATACCAATGTGTGACAATACGCATGAAGTACTGCCAGTCAGGGACTCTCACTCAAGCCTTTGGCATTCAGAGTTCTGGTTTATTTGTTTGTTTTTACTCAAAACCCATCATAAATCCCATTGTTAGACTCTCTAGGTAACCAAAGACCCTAGGCAAACAAAGACACTCCTATCAAGCAGGGAATTCTAGAGATCACCTCCAGTAGCCAAGGACAAAGGACAGATGTCCCTTCAAAAAAAACAATTGTCATCAAGTTGATTCTGATTCCTGGTGCCCTTATATGTGTCAGAGTAGAACTGTGCTCCACAGGGTTTTGAATGGGGGGGTTTCTGGAAGCTGACTGCCAGGCCTCTCTTCCAAAACACCTGGTGGTCTTGAACCTCCAACCTTTCAGTTAGTAATTCTTTGTACCACCCAGGTAAGGTTAGTTTTTCACTATACATCAATTAATCAGCTCTAGACTCTACAGTTCACAGAGCAGAATGCTAATCCTGTTTGGAAATATAAAAGATAAAGATTCTGTTTATAAAGGGAATTTTGAGCAAATACAAAGAGATTCTGATAATTTTCTCACAGTTTAAGGGCCTTGAGGTAAGAGACAAAATTCCAGCAAAGATATCCTGAGTTATTAGTTAGGGAACGCACTTAGGAAAGGGCTAAAAACGTTGGACCGTATAAGAAGCTAAACCCTAGCTGAGCTTGAACAAAGACTATTCACCTAGTTACTTGGTGAAGGGTTTTCATCAATTATTGATAAGGGAAAAAATGGCAAATTAAACCAGCAGCACTGTATGGCTTTTATGATGTAGTGTACATAATTTTGTTAAGGTTAACTTTTTGATAAAGATACACAGTTTTTATCCTATACTCTGCTTCAAACCCAGAGCTAAATAATTCATTCAACTTTATGTTACAGTAGAAATCTGGATTAAAGGGGCTCAAAATAATATTGCAATGAAGATTTGGGTATCTTTATGTATCAGATATCTGTAGACAGAGTATTATAAATATCCATTGGTGAAGTAACACCACTTACAGAAACTTTTGGTTAGTAATTCTTCCATTTCTATCAATGTGGTGGCTTAGATCTCCTGAGAAAGCTCTCCAATGCAAATCATCTAGAAATATGGCTTTAGAGAAAAGAAAAACCAAACTCATTGCCAGTGAGTCCATTTTGACTCATAGCAACCCCCACTGGGTTTCCGAGGTTGTAAATCTTTACTGAAGTATATCTTCCTTCCACAGAGTGGCTGCTGGGTTTGAACCACTGACCTTCTGGTTAGCAGCCAGATTTATCCACTATGCCACCAGAGCTCCTTAGAAACATGGATAACTTTACAAAATATCTTTTACATAAATAGCTGAGCTCACAAAAGAGTAAGCAAAATCTCCAAAAGTCAAAAATAAGGAAGAAACTGAAAACCAGAGAGGTGAGTTGTCTCTGAACTTTTGGCTGAATTGAGAATATTTTCTGTTCATCACAACCAACTGGCTTGTCCTTTAATGGCCAAATAGAGATGGAGACAAAATCTTGGGCCTAAATGTAGGAATTTGTAATTGTTGTTGTTTTGCTATATGCCGTCAAGTTGGCCCCGACTAATGACGACCCCTCCTTGGGTTTCCGAGGCGGTATCACTATGGAAGTAGGGTGCCCAACCTTCCTTCCGAGGAGTGGCTGGTAGGTTTGAACCACCAGCCTCCTGGTTAGCAGGAATTTGTAATAGAGACTCCCTAATAAAGCAGAAATTTTTCTAACATTTCAGAGACAAGTAATTTGGGGGGGGGGGAGCAGCAGTTCTTAGTAGTAATAAGATATCATGTCTATCTCAGTTTATATTCCTAGTTTAAAAAAAAAAAAATTTACATCTATGGAACAATTGTTGTTGTTGTTGTTATGTGCCGTCGAGTCAA
>NW_006921839.1:4092907-4109590 GCF_000298275.1 Orycteropus afer afer | reverse complement strand
GGGTTTGAACCGCCAGCCTTCTGGTTAGCGGTCAAGTGCTTTAGCCACTATGCTACCAGAGCTCCTTATGGAACAATAGGTCTGTGGTATTCTGGGTCAAAAATTCCTAAATTGAGATATTAACATAAAAAAATGGTACCTGACTGTAATACCCAATAGAGCAACAAAGAGAACCAAAAACAAAACCCCCCTGAAGGGACAAATCTAGTCAATTCAGACCACGTAAGACTTCTACAGATAAAATTCCGGTGAAAATGAACTCGGCATCCTGAATTATAAAATTTCATGGGGAAACAAGTCACTCTAAGCAAAATCTATGAGAAATAACAAGCAATGAAATCAGAACCCTAAGAATATAAAATAATATAGTTATTGAGTACATAATATTTAATAAATTGTGGAATTAGACAAGACATAAAAGTAAGATGCTATTTTTAAAGACCAACCAACCAAACCAAACCAAAGTCGCTGCCATTGAGTCAACTCTGACTCACAGCGACCCCCACTGGGTTTCCAAGGCTGTAAATCTTTATTGAAGCAGACTGCCTCATCTTTCTTCTGTGGACCAGCTGGTGGGTTTAAACCATCAACTTTTTGGTTAGTAACCAAACGCCTTCACCAGGACACCACCAAAGTTCCTTTTGAAAAGATCAGGAAGATGAACAAAGAACAATATAGAACTTCAGAACTGAAAAATACAATCATAAATCATTGAAAGTGCAAAAGTTGGCTTAAAAAGCAAAGAAAACATGGTTAAAGAGAGAGTTAGAGAACAAGATTAAAAATGGAAAGAAATTAGTCAGAACGGAGTTTAGAGATAAAATAGAAAAAATATGAAAGAGAGGTTAGAGAATATGGGAGGTGGAACAGAATAATCCAACTATGAGTCTCAAAGGAAGAAAATAAACAGAATAGGGAATAGGTAGGAGATGTTCCTGCAAATTTTCCAGAGTCAATGAAAGATGCTAATTTTCAGATTCAAGAAGAACACAAACACCAAAGAGAGATGAAAAAGAGAACTTATACCTGGTATTTTAGAGATAAAAACAAACAGGGATTAAAGACAAATTTTCTACAAGGAATGACAAACTAAACTGTTGGCAAATTTTTCAACAGCAACAGTTGAAACCAGGAGTCAGTGAAATAATGATTTTTAAAAGCTGAGGGAAAGTGAGGGGAGTGCTGGTACACAGTTGGGATTGCAATGAAAGTGTATGAATTATTGAATGGAAAATCAATTTGCTCTGTAAACTTTCAGCCAAACCATAATTTATATATATATATATATATATATATGTCGTCGTTGTTGTTATGTGCCATCGAGTCAGACCTGACTCCTTGGGTTTCCGAGGCGGTATCACTATGGAAGTAGGTTGCCCAACCTTCCTTCCAAGGAGTGGCTGGTGAGTTTGAACCGCCAGCCTTCTGGTTAGCAGTCAAGTGCCTTAGGCACTAGGCTAGCAGAGCTCCATATATATGTGTGTGTGTGTATATATATACATATATACACACACACATATATACATATATATACACACACACTTATATATACATACACACACACACACATATATATAAATGCCTTTATTAAAATGTGATTTATTCAAAACTCATTTAGGATTAGCCTATTTCCTAAGTCAAGAAAAAGTTAGTTTATGCTTTCTAAAATCTGATTTACAACCATTTTTTTGGATCCAATAATTATTTATTCAAGGGCCATATATGGCCAGGTACAATGTCAGAAGTCCAAGGAAAAACTCATAGCTCCTGAATTATTTACAACAGCCACAGCCTGGATTAATACCACAGAGGCACAGCTGAAAGCATTGTGCAACATCCACACCATAGAACATTATGTGGTCGTGAAAAGAATGAATTGGGGCTCTGCCAAGTGACTTGGAGATATTGTGAAGTAAGAAAAGAAGCATACAAAAATCATATTTAATAAGATCCTGTTCTTAAAAAATGAACAATTGTCATTCAAAATAGATGATCTATGTGGCTATGAGAGAAGAAAATATGAAATAATAATAATAAAGCTGAGGGGAAAAAAAAAAACACCTGTCAGCCTCTAACTTTATATCCAACTATCTCTCAAGAATTTGAATAAAATAATAACTTCTTAGACAAGCACACTGAAAGTATCTACTTAGTTATCTTTAATTAGTCCCTAATTAAAGAAATATCTAAAGGAATTGTTCAGGAAGAAGGGAATTGAATCCAGAAGCAAGGAATGTGTTGCAAGAATACACGATGACCAAATGACTGATAAACATGTGGGAGAATCTAAGCAAACGTTATATAAGAGAATGTCAGTAATCATCACTAATTCTAGTGGTTAAATACGACTGTCAAACAGAGCAGTTTTCTGTTGAACAAGATTTATGCTACAAGCAACTTTGCATTATCTTAAATTCTTCTGAAGGGCTAGAAATGAACTTTAAGAACAGTTGAAATCATAAATAAGCTGATGATGGAGCAAAGTCACTGCAAACAAGTGTAGAATTCCACAGATTAAGAAATTGCATTTGGTTTTTATCTACATATTTTATGAGCCATTTAAAGGATGTTCATATTTTTTATTATTTTGTGTTGCTTCATATAGATACTATTCCAACAATCTGGAAAACAAAGATCTGTTTGCTTTTTTCTTTATTTTGTGTTACTAAATATAGATAATATTCTGACAAACTGAAAAACAAGGGACTATTTTAAGCTTGCTTCAAGAGACTTCATCATAATCAGCTGGTGTTTATCAGTGTCTCCTGAGTACATGCCTTTGCATTTGCTTTGTGGAATCTTAAATCACTTGAAAATATTAATTCTTGCCCTCTAAGGGTTTACAATCTAGGATATCTCATTCATTTGGGAGAAAATAATTCCTTCATTCTGAAAACAGTGGGCAGATGGTTTAATCCATTGGGTTTCATTTCAAGCAAACAAATAAAAACATTTTTGAGGTGTAGAAAAACTAAAAGAAACAGATAAAAACATGTCAAGAGTTGTACATATAATTTGGCTCTATGGAAACATTCAGTATTAAGTGTCAAATCTGAATAATATTTACACATTTGTTCTAAGTCATTTTTCTGTAGTTTCCAAGAAATCCCATTGAATTCAACAAATATTTTTCCCATTTCCAGTTGTTTCCAGTACCTACAATGTGCTTGGTTGCGACACCAAAATTTTATCATCAGAGATTCACTTAATATTTGTTGAGCACCTGCCGTATGCCAGATGTGATTCTAATATCTGGGGGCAATAGGCTTGAACAACATATACTTCCTGCCTATTCATTCAGCACCAGTAGTATTGAACTGTTTTCTAAATCTCCTAACATGAATAAAGATTCAAGGAATCTTGAAAAGCATTTTGTTCAAATGTGTACAGAGTGCTGTATGGAAAATGAATTTTCTCTGTAAACTTTCTCCAAACTCATAATAAAAAAAGTATTCTGCTCAATGTTTGCATTGTACAAAGAAGAATACCTAGGCAGTGTCAGAATGTGTATTACAAGCACTTATGGAAATCTTATAATATTACGCATGCTGTGTCAGGAATCATCTGAAGGCAGCTGTGAACTAGAGATGGAAGTGAACACCATCCCAAATTCAATCCATAACTTTGCTTCCTAAACACAGATCTCACAGTGTTTAGAATTTAGAGTTAATGGGCATTTACTTCACTTTGGAAATCTTTTAACTGTGCCATAAAATTGTAATGAAGAATGCCCTTTGAAATACTGATTCTAAACAACAGAGAAAAGAGAGATACCCTGAAAGAGAACCTTTGAATAAGTCCCCCATCTCTTCTTTTCCCACCTCTGATCATATACTCATCGCAGCCAGAGCGAATTTATGAAAATGCAAATCTATTCACGTCTCTTGCCTGCCTAATACCTTCAAGGTCTCTCGTTGCCTTGAGATACAATCAAATCCTAAAACAGTTCAAAGCCCTGTATCATCTGGCTCCTGCCTGCTTCTCCAGCCTCACTTCACATAAATTACTGCCTGCTCAGACACACTGGCCGTCTTCCTGATCCTCAAACTCCTCCAGGAGCTAAGGACATTCTCTACTTGGGGACCCAAACAGATTCTGTCCCCTTCTCAGGGTCCATACACATGTTGCTCCCTCCTTTCTCTGGAATTCTCTTTCCTTACATAAATCAGTAACCAGTTGCCATCGAGCCCATTTCTCGGGTTAACCATTTACACCACCCAGCAACTCCATTGATAAGATTAAATGAGATAATATATGTAAAATACGTGGCACAGAAGAAGGCTAAGTAAATGGTGACTGCCTTGCAGTTGCCATCCTCATCATCACCATCATCATGATTTCTTTCTCATATTTTAGCTAAAACATTTTCTATATTCTTATGAAATATAAGGGTTCAGAATATAATTTTTGGCAGGGCTTCCATGGGTGGCATACTTCCAAGACATGATACCTGACTTGTGTAGTTTGATAGCAGAGCTCAGGGAATATTGATAAATCTTTCCTGGCTCAGAACAGTTCTCATTGGGCAAGGTTAGAGTTTTTAATGCCTATCATTCACTGAATAATTAAAATCATTATTTCCAGTTGCTCCTGGGCATGCAAATGTAGAAAATCCTCCTAGGGATACCACCTGATATAACTTTGCTATCAGTAACATGTGTAGCAACTCATATGGTTTCTTATATTCCATGCATGCTCAATAAATACTTGTTAATTGACTAAGTGGTACTTCTTTTTTCAGTTTCTTATTTCCTATTTTCCTAAAATTTCTGTACTCAACACTTGCTTTTTTTTCCCACTTAGATTAATATCAGTAGAATACTTCTATTTATTCAACTGCAGTCTCCTCAATTTGAATCCACTACAGTATGGACTGTGTAGCACTGGTAAGTAGAGTTCAGATAATTTACGCATATAAGCCAACTTCAAAAGCAAATTTGGGTATTGATCACCAATTACAGATTTTTAAGTTATACAACAGTTCTTTTGAGGAAAATTTTTATTTGAAGCAAATTTTGAAAGAAAAAACATATAAAAATCTGGGCTACAAATAGAAACAAACAGGTTCCTGACACTAAATGTTCTCAAATAAATAATATTAATTAGTAATTATAATGTGTTCTCTTTATCTCTTTGCCCAACATATCTAAGTGCAGAATAGAGACCATAGCTTGTGTTGAAGCCACACAAAAATGTCAGTAATCACTTGCTTGACATTTAGCTAACTACTTAACACTATATCTTAATAAACAATTATTCTTTGCTTTGTTTTCTACATTTTCTTTTTCCAAAAGTGAATTTAAGGTGGGTTATAAGCACATATAAAACAATTGCTTATAATATAGTGGGGTTAAACAAAAATGCAAATAACCTTCAACAAAGGAGAAAAATAGAAAAATTAGAAAGAAGCAACTGTTGTTGTTGTAATATGCCGTGGAGTCAATTTCAACTCATAGCGACCCCTCCTTGGGTTTCTGAGGCAGTATCACTGCTGAAGTAGATTGCTCAACCATCCTTCTGAGGAGTGGATGGTGGGTATGACTCGCCAGCCTTCTGGTTAACAGTCAAATGCCTTAGGCGCTATGCTACCAGGGCTCCTAGAATGAAGCAACCGGGGTGAGGTTGAAAAAATTAGCAAATAATAATGTGAAGTCCTAAAGGAGCTCTGGTAGTGTAGTGGTTAACGCATTTGGCTGCTAACCAGAAAGTCATTGGTTCAAACCCACCAACCCCTCTGCAGAAGAAAGTTGAGGCAGTCTGCTTCCATACAGATTTACAGCCTTGGAAACCCAATGGAGGTCACTATGAGTTGGAATTGATTCGAAGGCAGTTAAGTAACGTGAAGTCTTAAACACATATCTATAGATGGGCCATATGTTTTGCTCAGAACTTTCTGGCAGACGATGTGAAAAGAGAAACATCGGCAGTTGCATAATACATAAAATTCATGATTGTAATATTGTGAACAATACAAAAACAATATTCTTTCAGCGAATTTCACAGGCCTATTTATTTTAACCTCCATCAATCAAAATTTAAAGACTCAATAGGACAAATGTCAAAGGAAAATGTGGTATTATTTCCATTAATAATGAGTATACAGAAACCCTTGGGCAAGACCAAGATTTAATGCTATTATTTGTAGAGGTAGGTAAAGTTAGATTAAAGAAAACTTTCTACAAGGATTGATATTGTGTTGTTTTTTAAAGGCCTGAAAAGATTCAGGGAGGTAGATATAGCAACCAATGCTTCGAGAGAAGGCCTGATGGAAGATAGGTGAGAATGAGTGAGGAAGGCAGGAACATTTTCTCTGCCACAGTGAAGCCTAGTTAAAGAAGAAAGGGAAAGCAGAGAAGGTATGCATGACCCTGTTGGATGGGAGGGGTGGGCAAAACACAATAGCAGAGAACCTTTGTTGTTGTTGTAGTTATGTGCCGTCGAGTCGGCCCCGACTAATAGCGACCCCTCCTTGGGTTTCCAAGGCAGTATCACTACAGAAGTAGATTGCCCAACCTTCCTTCAGAGGAGTGGCTGCTGGGTTTGAACCACCAGCCTTCTAGTTAGCAGTCAAATGCCTTAGGCACTACGCTACCAGAGTTCCCAAAGAACTTTAAGCCTTCATAATAAACACCAAACCAAACTCACTGCCATTGAGTCAATTTTGACTCATAATGACTCCCTTTGGGTTTCCAAGGTGGTAAATCTTTACAGAAGTAGATTGCCCAGTCTTCCCTCCTCAGAGTGGCTGGTGGGTTTGAACCACCAACCTTCTGATTAGCAGTCAAATGCCTTAGGCACTATGCCACCAGAGCCCCTTAAGTATTAAGCCCCATGATAGTATTTGGAATTTGATTCACTGTATGATAAGAAAACAGTAAAAGAACTTGATAAAGGTAAGGGGAACTTGGTTAAGGTAACATCAGAGCCTGGCTAATGAACCACTCACAATTGAAACCCACACAAAAGTGAATGAGTAAAATCAGGACAGAAGAGACCCATAAGCAAGAAAGATCCATGGTCCAACTGAGTTAAGCTCCGTCACTGAGGGCTTCACTTTCCCACAAGACTGTGGATTCATTAAGAGGTGATAAGGGAGGAAGAAGAGGGAAAACGGACAAGTGATAGTCTGACTCCTACTCACTTGCATTCTCTGTATGTAACATAAAAACCAGCATATGGCTGACATTCAGATTTTAGTTTGTTATTGGAAAAATTATAAAATCCAATTTATTAAAATAATTTGTGGTGGTTAGGTTTTGTAAATGAGAAGTTGTGGAGTAAAGTAAAGAAAAGGAGGCATCAAATGTCACCCCCAAATATTAGCAATATAGAACCGTAGCCTTTTAAGCAGGAAGGAGAAGCTAGGCATTAAGTACATAAAACTACAAAGCCTTTGCATATTGTTTCAAAAGGCAGTGATTCAACCAAGCCTTAGCATTCTTATAGGGAAAAATACAATAAAAAATGAACATCTACTTCTGTAAAGAGAAATACACAAGAGTTATAAAACATAAAGTCATCTTTATACAGATAATACTTAAAGTTCGGAGAGCTTATGACTTCTTTAAAGAAGAGAATCAAACTGGAGAATAATAATACAATTAGTTTAAGGGAAGGAACAATTGATTGGGAGTCAGAAGACTAGGGATTGAATCTCTAGCTCAAACACAAGACACAAGTTCTCTGTCAGATTTCTGTCAGACTTCCTCTAAATCGCTTCTTCTTTTTGTTGTTGTTGGGGTCCTGGCTTTCTCAACAGTGAAATGGGGTTGGGGTGGATGACACCAGTGGTTTCCAAACTGTGCTCTGCAGGTTTAAGGGGTTTCCTGAGGGAACCCAGATGCCACAGCCTGGAAGGAAAGTGGGCCCTTGGGTCCCAGAGCAGAATCCGTTGTTAGAAGAATACAGATACTCTAATCTTTTTGCTATAACTTTTATAAAAGGCTCTGCTGTAAGGATTCTTTAGAAGAAACAGTTCTACTACCTTCAAAAAGCTAGAAAACATAAGACTAGATGATCCCTCATATCTTGAACAGTTTAGTACAAGAAACCAGAAGGAACTTGAGATAGTGTGGCTTCAAAGAACCTCAAAAGCCAGTTAAGAAGAACATCATGATGACAACACTAATAGCACTCTGAGTTGTGTCTTTGTTAATGTGTTTGTTTGTTTTTGGTGATGATGTTTTGCTATTGGCTTTTTAAAAAATTATTTTATATTGGCAATATATATATAACAAAAAGTTTCCATGTTAACCATTTTTAAATGTACAATTCAGTGACATTAATTACATTCACCATATCATATTACCATCACCAGTACCCATCCAAAAGTCTTTCTACCCAAAGCAGAAACTCAATACCTCTTCAATAATAACACCCATCCCTTCCTCCTTCAGGGTCTGGTAGCCAGAATAAACTTTGATCTCTATGCATTCACCTGTTCTACATATTTTGTAGAAGTAGGATCACACAATATTTGTCCTTCTATTTCTGCCTTATTTCATTCAGCATATTTTGAAGGCTCATCCATGTGGTAACATGTATCAGGACTTCATTTCCTTTTGTGACTGAATCATACTCTATTGTATGTGTGTACCACATTTTTTTTATGCATTCATCTGTTGATGGATACTTGAGCTGTGCCCACCTCTTGGGTATTGTGAATAATGCTGCTGTGAACATTGATCCACACACTGAGTTTTTATAGTGCCTTTCTCCCAAGGAGCAGAAAATGGTCCCCCATGCAATTCCATTTCAGTGGTAAGGTGGGTGAACAAGAGGTGGAAGCAGGTGCACTCTTTCCATCTCACACACTGGAAATAGATACAGAAGAGTGAAGCACATTCTCAGGCTGTGCAGCTAAGACTAGCACCTAAGTCTGCTGACTACCAAGCCAGGATTCTTACTTCCAGAAGATTTAAAGCACTTTCTTTCAGCAAAGAATCCCATGAAGTGATTTGGTTATTCACAACACAATACACAGACAGACACATGAGGTGGTCTCAATTTATGAAGTCATTTCACATTAAAAATGCATTCATAAACATTTGCAGCAATATGTTTGAAGTCAGTGGGCATCTCTTATTAAGATGACTCAAAAATATTCTGTTTTTGCTTCCTAAATACAGGTTTTTTCCTGCTTGGGGCCTTCTCTGAACTGAACTGCTACACCCCTTTTCAGTTTGGGTTCCTGTTACTGTATGATTCTGCATCTTATAACTACACTTTGATGAATCACAAAAAAATGCTACTTGACACAGAAAACTCACAGTCCACAGTGTTTGTCAGGGTAAATTATGTAAAATGTAGTTGTTGTACAAAATTAACATTCGATGACTATGTGTGTCTTTCATTTTTTTTAAGATATCAATTTAAGCAGAATTAGCACTACTGAGCCAAAATGAGCCATAATTAATATAAAGCAATATGAAGAAAGCTAAGAACTGTTGTTTGTCTGAATTTCAATAACTAGAATCATCAAGACTGGCATCTGTAGAGTGATTGTTGCAATACAGGATTTTGAAGCCAGACTGCCTCTAATCTCAACTCTGTCATTTACTAGCTGTGTGACCTTGAGCCAGTTACTTAACCTCTCTGTGCTTCTCTTTCCCCATCTTTAAAACTGGGATATTAAGGATTCAATAAGTTAATATATGTAATGCATTTTGAACTGTACTTAGCCTGTAAATGCTTATTAAGAGCTAGATTTTAAAAAAGACAGGGAGAAGTTGAAAAAAAAAGAAATCCATCTTGTCTACCCAGTTGTCATTGCGTCAACTGTGACTCATGATAACCCTATATGCTTCCGAGCAGAATTGGTAGCATAGTGCCTAAGGCCCTTGACTGCTAACCAGAAGGCTGGTGGTTCAAACCCACCAGCCACTCCTAGGAAGGAAGATTGGTCAATCCTACTTCCATAGTGAAGGGTCGCTATGAATCGGAGCCAACTCGATGGCATATAACAACAACAACAGAGTTTTTAAGGCTGTAATCTTTTGGAAGTAGATCATCAGGCTTTTCTAAGCCACTATTATTTGTGTTTCTATTCCATACAGAAAAATTTACCCTAAGTAGAATAATAGCCTGTTTACACTAACATGAATATACTAAGGAGGAAATATAACTTGTTCCTCGCACATGGAAGGCTTGTCACTTTTTCATGAAAACCAGAGAAAGTTCCTCAGCATCAACTTGGGGGTGGGGAGAGCAATTCTTCCCTTCCTTCCTTCTTTCCCTCCTCCTCCCTCCTTTCCCAAATAATTCAATTAGAAAGCCATCAGATCTAGAAGAGTAAAGTAGGAATCTGCGGGTTGTGAGAGAGCTCGACAGGATGTGGGAGCCTCTCCTGTGGAAGGTATGAGGAAAACTGTCTACAGTTGGCCCAGCACCAGGTGCCAAAGCCTAGAAGGGTAGGGAGGACACCCTGGGCAGGGCTGGGGGAGGCGAGCATGGCAGCAGTGCTGGGAAATGTGATTCATGGTGGTGGGGGTGACTGATAAAATATGTTACATACAGGGGGAATTGGTCAAATAAGTAAACATATGGAGGACAATGACAGCAAGAAAGGAAACTAGGATGAACTCTATGTTGCTGGATTGCAATTTTAGTGTTGATGGGAACTCATGGTTTTCACCGTGGATAGATTAAATACCTAATCATAAGGCCGTTGTGAGAACTAAATGAGCTAATATCTACAAAGCATTAAGCGCGATGCCTCATACATAGTAAGAACTTAAAAATACAGCTACATATTACAATCTATTACAACATTAAATCACTACACACACATTCCCCCATCCCACTGGCAAGGGACTATGACTGGAGAGGACTCAGTCTGTAGTTGGAATTGTTACTACCATGAAGCAAATGTCAGGACCAGATGACCTTGAGGCACCATTTGTACTTAATTATGTCTGGTCCCATAGTGCTAATTACCATAGTTCCTCAGCCCTTTCATAAGCAGCCTCCTGATTAAAACTCATTTATTAGGCACTGTATGAAGTATACCATGCCACCAAAGCATTATAAAGGCTTAATTAAACATGGTGCTTGTTTGGTTCTTCTCATACCCCTTACCCACTCTCACTTTATAAATGAAGACAGTGACTCAAAGTGCCTCACCCAAGGTCACAGAGTAGGTTGATGGCAGAGACAAGAACAAATACCCAAAGAGCCAATGACCTTACTCCCCATTCTGGCCTAAAATATTCAGCTAAACTTACCAAACTGGTGGCTGTGGCTTCAACACAGCCAAGCTTTTATCAGAAGAGTAACCCTCACTCTACTTGGCCCCTCTCACCTTCAACTTTGTACTAAGTGCAGATTCAAATATATTGTCCTTGGGGTTTAATGCAGCTTTGAAAAATAAGTTTATAAAATGTGTTCTCTGAATAAAGGGTAGGGTTGCTTTATTTTGAAAACTGTTGTCATAAAAAGCAAAAAAGAAGAGAAGAAAAGAAAGCAAAATACGAACGGTACAGACCCAGTGCCTCATTCTCCCCACAATGCCTCATTCCTGGCGCACACAGCTCATTTTGACATCGAGGGGCACTCTGCCAGGATAGAGCCACATGGACTGCCGAAGGGAATAAGAACCTGACCCTCTCATCTCCCACTCCTCCCCCTTCTCCAGGGCCCCACTGCCAGCTTCCCCAACAGTTAATTGCCTTTTCAGACAAAGAGTTTGACAGCCACTCTCCCACAAAGCACACTAAAATCTTACCCCCTGTATAGTTTGGGGAAAAAAAAAAACCTGTTTCCATTTTTAGGAGAGCATAAGACCTGGCCCATTTTGTTTAGAAATTAATAATAATTTTGAGTGCTCTCTTTTCTCTGTTCTGGAAGAGCAGTGAAGCAGCTCTGCAATGAAGAATTTACTACTGTGCGTGCCAGGACCAAAACAGATGGACCAAAAAAGTTTAGATGGATGAATCTGAAAAATTGGATGACCTTTATTATACCCCCAAAAGTTATAAAAAATTAGAAGAGCAAAACTTCCATTTGCCAGAAAGATTGTCTCCAATTTATGAATTTCACATTGTGGATGCAGGCTCAGGGGTGAAAGCTCACACCACTCTCTGGACAGCCTAACATCATCTCTTAACCATCAGGAGGGCAGTCCACTTCCATCTCCTCATCTGAAAAGTCTAGAACACTGTTCTGTTCATAAACTACTACTTCCATACTACAGTTAAAAGAAAAAAATAGTGGAGCTCACAGGGCCACATCACATCCTAAGATTCCTAAGGCTGAACTAGGGCAAAGGGATGGGGTTGTTGATTAGAACATAGTCCAGATGAGACCCAGAACCAGCTCAGTTCTCAAGTGGGCAAGTGAACTTCATGCTGCTGCCTGTTTCCAAGCAACTCGCCTCACAGATTTACCCAAGGCTAGAAGTAATGGAAGACATTGTAGATTAATAGAGTACAAATGCAAAGGTAGATAAGGGATAATACAGATAAAAAATTGACTTAAAGCCTCTGCTGTACCAAAGATAGGAGCTGTGGTGGCATGGTGCCTAAGGCACTTGACTGCTAACCAGAAGGCTGGCGGTTCAAGCCCTCCAGCCACTCCTTGGAAGGAAGATTGGGCAATCTACTTCCGGAGAGATACTACCTCAGAAACCCAAGGAGGGGTCGCTATGAGTCGAAGACGACTCTACAGCAGTGAGTTTGGTTTTTGATTGGTATTAAAGATGGGTGAGTAGCATATAGCTGTATATATTTTGGGCATAGATATTTTACAGAAAATATTTACTTCACAGACACACTAAATAATTCCTAGGCAATGTACTTGTGGGAACTGACAATACTACTTATAAATTTAAAATACTGAGGCAGAGTCATCTATTGTGCACCCCAACTCAGCTCTCTTCTGCTTTTTGAATGTGGGTGAATTACCCTTCCCTACCACCCTTGTGTCCCTGGGTGGTGCAAACAGTTAATGCCCTCAGCTGCTTGGAAAAAAAAAAAAGTTTAAAGTTTGAGTCCACCCAAAGGCACCTGAGAAGAAACACCTAATGACATACTTCCTAAAAAGTAGCCGTTGAAAACCTATGGAGTACAGTTCTACTCTGACACACGTGGCGTCAGTATGAGTCGGCATCAACCTGATGGCAACTCATTTGGTTTTTTGGTTTTATCACCCTTGTACATGAGTAGTCCTAGCCAATGTATGTTTTCTGAGTCTGTGTGATTAATTGCCAGAGTGTGGTGCAGTGAATTACTTGGTGGCTCCTCTAGCCATGGTCTTTGTAACTCCTGCCGTATGACTGTGTAGAGCTACACTAATGTAAGGTATTTGTGGTCCACCAAGAAGATTGAATAGCTTGCTAACAATTTAAATAAGGCACGGGGGGCGGGACCATGCAAATAATGTGTCTGGGACTCTAACATGGGAATGGTCACTTTTGCCATTCCACTAGGCTTAAAATGAACTATCCCAGAGACAGAAGGGGGCAGGGGGAGGGGGGTATCCCACTGCCATCAAGAAAGAACCAGGAATGGAGCCGTCCTTGGACCAAAGATCCCTGTGCTAGACCTCCTTGGCAGAGAACAGGGAGATGGCGGCAGCAGACTTAGCAGAACCAAGAGACGAGCAGGAGACAGAGCAATAGCTTACTGGCCCACAGAATGAAAAAGTTGAGTGCTTGCAGGCAGGAAGCGTGGTGGCAGAGTAGAGTGCACTTAACAGCAGAGCTAAAAGAGCTTTGTAATATTTGCCCAAGCAGGGCAGAGGCCAGGCCTAGAGACCAAGGATCAAAGAGTCTGTGGCATGGCTGAGAAGAAACTGTCTTGAGTGAAGAACTGTATCCTGAGTTGTTTCTGATACTTAATTGTAAACTCTTACTTCTTGAATAAACCCCATAACCATTAAGTATTATCTGTGAGTTCTATGTGGCCGCTGCAACAGATTATCCAACCCAACCAAGAAATAGAAAATTCCATGGGTGGAAAAGTTGATGTCAGAATTGATAAGAAGGTTGGAGGGTTATGGCATATCTGACCACTACCTCATAGGAAACAGCCTTGGGCTGTTGATGTTCATCTTGATTCTTCCCCCCTTGTGAAGTTAGAACACATCAGATGACAAAACCACGCCCTTTTGGCACAGAGTGAGCCACATCATCTCGACTTTTGCTCAACTATGGTAAACTCTAAAGCATCATGCTGAATGGTGACATCATAGAATAAGTAATGGGAGCTGAATCATTTCCTAACATCCCACCTACCTGAGGAATTGAGGAATATATATATATATATATATATATATATATATATATATATATATATATATATATATATATATATATATATATATATCTGTCTTAAGTTACTGAGGTTGGGGATATTTGCTACTATACCATAACCTAGCTTATCCTGACTTCTACAGATACCCTGCATTGCACACTTTGGCAGTGATATTTGATCTCTAGAGTCTGACAAGAAGGCAAGTCAGCTCCCTATCAGAAGTAAGAGGTGTATGTCAGGCTTTTGATGAGCACCTAGTGACATCATCACAGACAGGAGGTAGGTCATTCCTGTGTGCTCACGGGAGGAAGTCTCTGATGCCCAGAGACACAGCAGAGGTAACCACCAGCTCTACATTGTTAACAAAAACAGAAGGTATTTCAAAGTCCAGGGAGAAAAGCTGAGTCTTATACAAAATTCCACCAGTGTTAGGCACTAGATGATTCTATACAATTTTATTAAAGTTCACTGCTATTTTGGATGGCTTTTATTGCATCAAAAGGGCACACAGAAACTCTCTCTGTTTCTCTCTCTCTTTCTCTCTCTCTCCCTCTGTCTCTCTCTCTCTCTCTCTCTCTCTCTCTCACTGTGCTATCCTAAAAAGTGCTGGATGAACTGTGACAAAAACAGGAACTCCCAAATTTCATTTAAAATATCTTAGTATTAAAAAGCAGTATCCTACTAATCTGATTTTTATTTATTTTATTATATCCATGTTTTTAAAATATCCAGAAAAGAATCCTTAGCAATCTCTTCAGTCTTTGTTTTTTCTCCTTCCTCAAATAATTGACCCAAACACCCATCACCACCCCAATATTATTTCACTTACCCTCTCTCCTACTCCTAACAGATATTTAAAAACAAAAATTCATTTTTTATAAAAAGGAGTTTCTGTTGAGTCCAATCCAACTCATGGTGATCCCATACATGTCAGAGTAAAACTGTACTCCATACGGTTTCAATGGCTGATTTTTTGGAAGTAGATCACCAGGGAGAAGTTAGACACTAATAGATAGATACCCTGCCCATCAGCAATAGAGACATAGAATCATGATTTTTTTTTAATCTTAAGAGAGTCTTAGAGATCATCTATTCTTATAATTATCACTCCTCAAAAAAAAAAAAAAAAAAAAAAATTTTTTTTAATGGTCAAGAAACAACAGCAAATTAGGAAAAAAAAAAAAGTTTCCAAATCCATAGCATTGTTCTGCTCTTACCCAACCAGAAAATTCTATTTCATGAATAAAATAAAGAAGCACCACAGAGGCCACTGTACGTTAATATAAACACATCTGAAAAATAACCTACAAATAATTAAATCAGAATGCAACCTGCCGGTAGCCCTTTGTTTTCTTTTATTATTATTATTATTATTACTAATAACAAGATGCTATAATTTGCTCACATTCCTCAGCTTATTAGGAAATTTGGACTGTAATTTTGGAACCTGAGTCAAAAGAACTAATTAAATGATAAATGTCACTTTTTCTCCTAACTTGCACAACCAGAATTTTGAATAGTACATTTTTCTCTTGTGCCAAATGGAGAGAAAAAATATTACTCCTTTGGTCTTTAGAGGATCACAGAGGACTTACAAAAAGTGATTAAATTTTTTATCTTTATTAGGATTTTACTTCTCTTTTTTCTGTTTTTTTTTCTTTTTTCCATCTATGCAAGATACATTTTAAAGGATTTTGTTTCACAATTTTGATAAAATCTTGAATGGTTTTAGTTATCAATATTTGCACATACAATAAGTCCTTACAGACAAATTTATGGGGACCAAGCTTGTCTTACTTGGGTATAACAATGATAAAACACAGTCGTGAATGCCAAATCAGTTTGGGCTGTTTTTTTGTTTTGTTTTGTTTTGTTTTTCCCCGTAAGTCTATATTTCAACCACAGAGTTCAGCATTTTATTTTAATTGCCTCCACCATGCCCACTAACCCCAAAAAATAAAATAACATCAGTAAGTCCAACTATCAAGATAAGGAGCAAAACTTAACAAATCAAAACATAAAGAATACTTCTCTGGCTTATCTTTAGGAGTTGCTCGGTTTCGCAATGGTTAAGTACTCTGACTGCTAGTCGCAATGTTGGCAGTTCGAACCCATCCAGAGGCATTTCGGTGGACAGACCTGGAGACCTGCTTCAGAAGGGTCACAGCCTTGAAAGTCCTGTGGCACAGTTCCTCTACCTACATGGGGTCACCATGAGTTGGAATTGACTCAAAGGCAACTAACAACAATATAACTATGACTTATCTTTATATCTACAAAGAGCATAATCATTCATCCAGTTCTCAGTCCACTTAAAAAAAAAAAAAAATAACAGCCGAGGCAACTAACAAACTACATAGAACTCATTGTTTACTGCCTTTTTCAGGTGGTGGCGTAGTGCCTAAGGCACTTGACTGCTAACCAGAAGGCTGGC
>NW_006921839.1:4088432-4089318 GCF_000298275.1 Orycteropus afer afer | reverse complement strand
GGTGGTTCAAACCCACCAGCCACTCCTTGGAAGGAAGGTTGGACAAGCTACTTCCATAGTGATACCACCTTGGAAACCCAAGGAGGGGTCTCTATGAGTCGGGTCCAACTCAAAGGCACATAACAACAACAAAATCCAGGAGGGATAATATCAAGGTCATATTTTGGCTCTTGTGGACTTCTTTTAATTGTCTTCAGCTTAAACGTGAAGTTGCATATGAGCAGTTCCACAATCAGCTCTTGATCTTGTTTTGGCCAAAGATATTGAACTTCTCCATTGCCTCTAGCCACAGATGCAGTCAATCTGATTCCTGTGCATTCCATCTGGTGAAGTCCACATATATGGTCATTGCTTATGTTGTTGAAAAAAAGGCAATTGCAATGAATAAGTCTTGGTCTTGCAAAATTCTATCGTGCGATTTCTAGCATTATTTCTATCTCCACAACCATATTTACCAACTACCTGTGACTCTTCTTTGTTTCCAACTTTGCATTCCAATCACTAGTGATAATCAACACATCTTGATTGCATGTTCGATCAATTTCAGACTGCAGAAGTTGGTAGAAATCTTCAATATCCTCATCTTTGGCTTTGGTGGTTGGTGTGTAACTTTGGATAACAGTGGTATTAACTGGTCTTCCTTGTAGGTATGTGGATATTATCCTATCACTGACAGCATTGTACTTCCGGACAGATCTTGAAACAGCCTTTGTGATGATGAATGTCACACTATTCCTCTTCAATTTGTCATTCCTGGCATAGTAGATCATATGGTTGTCTGAATCAAAATAGCCAAAACCAGTCCATTTCAGCTCACTAATGCCTAGGATATCAATCTTTATGTGTTTCATTTCATTTTTGACAACTTCCAATTTTCCTAGATTCA
>NW_006921839.1:4081341-4088332 GCF_000298275.1 Orycteropus afer afer | reverse complement strand
TGTCAGAGCAGAAGTGCCCTCCACAGGGTTTTCAGAGGCTGACTTCTTGGAAGTGGATGGTCAGGTCTTCCTTCTGAAGGGCCTTTGGGTGGTCTCGAGCCTCCAACTTTTGATTAGCAGCTGAACTCTTAACAGTTTGCACCACCCAGAAACTCTGGTAGAACTATATGTAATTTTAATATTCTTATTAATTCAAAATCATATCAATACTTTGAAGGATTTCTGGATTTATGACAATAAAATCTAAATATTAAAGCTTCCTTCATAGGATTTTTCAGAGGATTGAGAAAACTTAAATTGAATGCTTTGGTAGATTCTGGTAATTGGTACATTTTCAATAAATGATACTTATCACTATCAGATATTTGCAAGAATAATTTATAAATTATAATTAGAAGAATGAATATTTTTTTCTTCTTGATAATGCTACATGTTGTTGTTAGTTGCCATGGAGTCAATTCCAGTGAATGGCAACCCACAGAGTGCAGAAAATGCTCCATAGGGTTTTCAAAACTGTGATCTTTTGGAAGTAGATTGCCAAGTTTATCTTCCAAGGTGCCTCTGGGTAGGTTCAAACTGCCAATGTTTTCTCTATTGAAATCTCTAAAATTTTGGTGTAAATCAAAATTTTTACAAAACTATTTATACTCTCCCATGTATAGATATTTACATTTCAAAGATGCTTTATTATATCTGAGTCTAACAGTTCTTGTTGTTAGGTGCCGTCAAGTCATCCCCAACTCATAGCAACTCTATGCACAACAGAATGAAACACTGTCCGGTCCTATGTGAACCTCATTATCCTTTCTATACCTGAGCCCATCGTCGCAGACACTGTGTCAATCCACCTCATTGAGGGCCTTACCCTTTTCTGTTGACCCTCCATTTTACCAAGCATAATTTCCTTCTCCAGGGTATGGTCCTTTCTGACAACATGACCAAGGAGCATTCTTGCTTCCAAGGAGCATTCCAGCTGCATTTCTTCGAGGACAGATTTGTTAGTTCTTTTACCAGTCCACATAACTCTTGATATTCTTTACCAACACCATAAGTCAAAAGCATCAACTCTTCTTCAGCCTTCCTTATTCATTGTCCAGCTTTTACATGCGTATGAGGCAATTGAAAATACCATGGCTTGAGTTAGCCACACTTTAGTCTTCAAGGAGATATCTTTGGTCTTCAACACTTGAAAGAGGTCTTTTGAGCAGATTTGCCCAACGCAATTGTCCTCTAATATCTTGACTGCTGCTTCCATTGCTGTTGATTGTAGAACAAAGAAATACGAAGTCTTTGACAAATTCAATCTTTTTCCTATCATGATGCTGCTTGTTGGTCCAGTCATGAGGATTTTTGTATTATTTATATTGAGGTGTAATCCATACTGCAGACTATAGTCTTTAATCTTCATCACTAAGTGCTTCATGACGGCACATAACAACAACAACAACAACAAAGTGCTTCAAGTCATCCTCACTTTCAGCAAGCAAAGTTGGATCATCTGTTTATTCTAGTTCGTTAATGAGTCTTCCTCCAATCCTGATGCCACATTTTTCTTCATATAATCCAGCTTCTTGGATTATTTGCTCCGCATACAAATTGAATAAGTATGGTGGAAGGATACAACCCTGATGCACTCCCTTCTTGATTTTAAACCATGCAATCTCCCCTTGTTCTGTTTGAACAGCAGCCTCCTGATCTATGTACAGGTTCCTCATGAATCAAGTGTTCTGAAATTCCCATTCTCTCAATGTTATCCATAATTTGTTATGATCCACACAATCAAATGTCTTTGCATAGTCAATAAAACACAAGTAAACATCTTTCTGGTATTCTTTGCTTTGAGCCAAAATCCATCTGACATCAGCAGTGATATCTATTGTTCCACGTCCTCTTCTGAAGCCAGCTTGCACTTCTGCAAGTTCTCTGTCAATATACTGCTGCAACTGTTTTTGAATTATCTTCAGCAAGATTTACTTGCATGTGATATTAATGATATTGTTGGATGATTTCCACATTCTGTGGGATCACCTTTCTTTGGAAAGGATACAAATATGTATCTCTTCCAGTCAGTTGGCCCGGTAGCTGTCTTCAAATTCTCTTGGCATAGCCAAGTGAGTGCCTCAGCATGTCGTCTGCTTGTTGAAACATCTCAATGGGTATTCCGTCAATTTCTGGAGCCTTTTTCTTCACCAATTCCTTCAGTGCAGCTTCAACTTCTTCCTTTAACACTATTGGTTCTTGATCATATGCCACCACCTGAAATGGATGAAATCAACCAATACTTTTGGTACAGTGACTCTGTGTATTCCTTCCATCTTCTTTTGATCTTTCCTGCATCATTCAATATTTTGCCCATAGAACCTTTCAATATTGCAGTTCAAGGCTTAAATTTTTCCCTCATTTCTTTCAGCTTGAGAAATGCCAATCCCTTTTGGTTTTCTAACTGCAGGTCTTTGCACATTTTATTATAATAATTGGCTTTGTCTTCTTGAGCTGCTCTTTAAAATTTTCTGTTCAACTCTTTTATCTTATTATTTCTTCCATTTGCTTTAGTTACTCTTCATTCAAGGGCAAGTTTCAGAGTCTCTTCTGTCATCCATTTTGGTTCTTTCCTTCCTTCCTTGTTTTTTTAATACTTCTTGCTTTCTTCATTAATGATGTTTTTGATGTCATTCCACAATTCCTCTGGTTTTTGGTCACTGGTGTTCAATGTGTCAAATCTATTCTTTAAGTGGTCTCTAAATTCAGGGGGGATATAATCAAGGTCCTATTTTGGCTCTTGTGGACTTTTTTTAATTGTCTCCAGCCTCAACTTGAACTTGCATGTGAGCAGTTGATGGTCTGTTCCACAACCAGTTCCTGGCCTTGTTTTGGCTGAGGATACTGAGCTTCTCCATCTCCTCTTGCCACAGATATAGTCAATCTGATTCCTGTGTACTCCATCTTGCAAAGTCCACATGTATAGCTGCCATTTGTGTTGTTGAAAAAAGGTATGTGTAATGAATAAGTCATTAGTCTTACAAAATTCTATCATGTGATATCCAGTGTTATTTCTATCACCAAGTCCATATTTTCCAACTACCAGTGATTTTTCTTTGTTACCAACTTTTGCATTCCAATCACCAGTGATAATCAATACATCTTGATTCCATGTTTAGTCAATTTCAGGCTGCAGAAGTTGGTAAAAAAAAAATCTTCCATTTCCTCATCTTTGTCTTTGGTAGTTGGAGGGAGTCTAATTTGAACAAACGAACCAAACGCACTGCCGTCAAGTCAGATCCAACTCATAGTGACCCCTCCTTGGGTTTCTAAGGCAGTATCTCTATGGAAACAGATTGCCCAATCTTCCTTCTGAAGAGTTTGGTTTGAACCATCAGCCTTCTAGTTAGCAGTCAAATGCCTTAGGCACTATGCTACCAGAGCTCCTGTGAGTCTAATTAGATTTCATTAAAAGTGGCTGCTAAAACTTCAACTCTACAGTTCTGCAACCACCAGTCTCCATCAAGGAGTAAATAATCAGTCAAACAGGCAATTGCTCTAGAAAGCAGCTTGAAGTAAATTCTTTTGTAATATGCATAATTATGTGGATTTTATCATTTCAAATTTTTATGTCTGAATTTTCTCCTAGTAGGAAAGAACAAATACTAAATAAACTCCACCTAGCTCACCTTTCCCCTTGTTATGAACGACAGATCCTTGTACTGGCTTAGACTGAGCTCAGATTACTGAAGCAGGATGAAGATAAGAAAAACATATTCCTTTTCATTTCTCTCCTAGCAGAAACTTATCCTGTGTTTTAAATACAAGACATAGCAGAAATATAGAGTGAATACTCACTCTGAATATTAGTCACATCTCATTCTATTTCAAAAAAAAAAAAAAAGGCAGAAAAGCAAGAACCAAACATAACTAAGTAGAGTGAGTGAATACAGAACTACAATTTCTTGACTTGAACTTTCCCATCAAGGTCTCAGGGTGGTCATTCTAACCCATTAGATGGGAACACTTTGAGAATTGCCCAGGGAAATGATGTTGTAGACTACTGACAGCTGGCCAACTGAATACAGGGTTAAATGAGTAAGTAACCTACTAAATATATTAAATTAATAGCATGCTGTGCATTTGTTTCAATTTTTATTAAGGATAAATTTCATACACACAGGTGTAAAGTGTATAGCTCAATGCATTCTTTTTTTTTTTTATTTATTTTTATTGTGATTTTGTGAAAGTTTACAGTGCAAATCCATCTTCCATACAGCAGTTCGTACACATTTTGTCTCATAACATTGACTGCAAATCCCCACAATATAACAGCTCTCTTCACACTTCCTCCCTGTAGTTACCTCTTCTCTGTGTCCTTCCCTCTCATTCACTCCCATCTCCTGAGCTGTCTCCCTGTGAAAACACTGCCCTTCTGTTCTCCCATGATTGATCACTACAAATAGTATATCTACCTAATGTAAATGTTCAGCTCATATGCCTGTCACAGGAGTGAATTCAATTCTAGAACTGAAGGGTGGTTAGGGGCCATAGTGTCAAGGGTCTCACCAGGCTCTATCAGATCAGCAAACCTGGTCTTTTTTTTTATTAATGATTTTGGGTTTTGTTCCACATTGTTCTCCCACTCTCTCCAGGATCTCCTACACGGATCCCTGTCCGAGTGGTTGACAGTGGTAGCTAGGTACCATCTAGTTCTTCTGGTCTCCTGGTCATATAGGCTGAAGATCACGTAGTCTACCAATCCCTTGACTAATTGTTGCCATGTGTCTTTGGTTATCTTCATTATTCTTCGCTCTGGATGAGGAGAGACCCATCATTGCATCTAGATGGCCACTTGCAAGCTTTTAAGATCCAAGTCACTACTCACCAAAGTAAGATGTAGAACAATGTTTTTGTGTAGTATGCTATGCCAGTTACACTTCATGTCCCCTGCAACCATGGTACTGACCTGACAGGTCCAACTACTCACTCCCTCTAGGTGGCCGAGTGTGGCCAAGAAATCATCACAACCTTGTCCCTTGTCAGCTCTACTATGTTGTTGCTGTTGTTAAGTGCCATCGAGTCATCTTCAACTCATAGCAACCTTACACACAGGAGAACAAAACACTGCCCAGTCCTGTGTCAGCCTCACTATCCTTGCTATACCTGAACCCATCGTGGCAGCCACTGTGTCTATCCATCTCATTGAGGGTTTTCCCCTTCCTCATTGACCCTCCACTTCACCCAGCATGATATCCTTCTCCAGGGAATAGTTCCTTCTGACAACATGACCAAAGTAGATGAGACAAAGTCTGGCCATTCTTGGTTCCAAAGAGTATTCTGGCTGCAATTTTCTCCAGTACAGATTTGTTAGTCCTTTTAGCAGACTATGGTACTCTTACCATTCTTCTCCAGCACCACAACTCAAAATCATCAATTCTTTTTCAGTCTTCCTTATTCATTGTCCAGCTCTCACATGCATAAGAGGCGATTGAAAATACCATGGTTGGGTCAGGCTCACCATAGTCTTCAAGAAGACACCCTTGCTTCTCATCACTTGAAAGAGGTCCTTTGCAATGCATTTGCCCAATGCAATACATCATCTGATGTCCTGAATGCTATTTCCATTGGTGTTGATTGTAGAGCCAAGTAATATGAAATCCTTGACAACTTCAATCTTTTCTCCATCCACTGTGAAGATGTTTATTGGACCTGTTGGAGGATTTTAGTTTTCTTTATATTGAGGAGTAATCTATACTGCAGACTGTAGTCTTTAATCTTCATCAGTAAGTGCTTTGAGTCATCCTCACTTTCAGCAAGCAAAGTTGTGTCATCTGCATATTGCAGGTTATTGAGTCTTCCTCCAATCCTGATGCCATGTTCTACTTCATATAATTAGGTTTCTCAAATTACTTGCTCAGCATACAAGTTGAATAAGTATGGTGAAAGGATACAACCTTCTTGATTTTGAACCGTGCAGTATCAACTTGTTTTGTTTGCAACAGACTCCTGATCTATATACAGGTTCTTCATGAGTACAATCAAGTATTCTGGAATTCCCTTTCTTCTCAGTGTTATCCACAATTTGTCATGATCCACACAATTGAATGCTTTTGCTTAGTCAATAAAACACAAGTAAACATCTTTCTGGTATTCTTTGCATTTAGCTAAGATCTATCTGACATCAGCAATGATATCTCTCATTCCACGTCCTCTTCTGAAACCAGCTTGCATTTCTGGAAGCTGGCAATATACTGCTGCATCCATTTTTGAATTATCTTCAGTAAGATTTTACTTGCATGTGATGATATTAATGATATTGTTCAATAATTTCCACATTCTGTGTGATCACCTTTCTTTGGAATGGGTACAAATATGGATCTCCTCCAGTCAGTTGGGCAGGTAGCTGTCCTCAAAATCTCTTGGCATAGCCAAGTAAGTGCCTCCAGTGGGTCATCTCTTTGTTGAAACATCTCAGTGGATATTCTGTCAATTCTTGGAGCCTTTTTCTTCACCAATTCCTTCAGCGCAGCTTTGACTTCTTCCTTCAATACCATTGGTTCTTGATCACATGCCACTTCCTGAAATGGATGAACATCAACCAATTCTTTTTGGTACAGTGACTCTGTGTATTCTTTCCAACTTCTTTTGATGGTTCCTGCATCATTCAATATTTTGCCCATAAATCTTTCAATATTGCAACATGAGCCTTAAATTTTTTCTTCAGTTCTTTCAGCTTGAGAAATGCTTCATGGTTCTTCCCTTTTGGTTTTCTAACTGCAGGTCTTTGCACATTTCATTATAGTAATTGACTTTGTCTGCTTGAGCTGTTCTTTGAAATCTTCTGTTCAGCTCTTTTATCTTGTCATTTCTTCCATTTGCTTTAGCTACTCTCCACTCAAGGACAAGTTTCAGAGTCTCTTCTGTCATCTATTTTGGTCTGTTCTTCCTTTCTTGTCTTTTTAATGACCTCTTGCTTTCTTCATGGATAATGTTCTTGATGTTATTCCCC
>NW_006921839.1:4062531-4080086 GCF_000298275.1 Orycteropus afer afer | reverse complement strand
TCATAAAGTTTTCCAGTAATATGTCAGACAGTGTTTCACTGCTATTCATAAGGTTTTCACTGGCCAATTCTTTGAGAAGTGGAAGGCCTCTTCCTTCTTCTGAGTCTGTCTAAGCCTAGAAGCTCCGCTGAAACCTCTCCACCCTGGGTAACCCTGTTGGCATTTTGCAACATGGTGGCATAGCCTCCAGCCTCACAGCAACACATAAGCCACCAGAGGACGACAAACTGACAAGCAAGTTTGTCTCCCTTAGTTGTTCCTAACCCCTCTGCACCTGCTTACTTAAAGCACTGGTCTTAATACAGAGCCATAACCAAGTGAAAAGCAGCCTCCAAGCCCCTGGCCTGCCTACCTCAGGCACCTGCCCTAATATAGGGCCACCCCTAAGTGAAAAACACCTTCAGCCCCAGGCCTGCATACCTCTGGCCCCTGACTTAATAGAGAGCCACATCCAAATGAAAAACAGCCTCCAAGCCCTGGGCCTGCCTACCTCAGGCCCCTGTCTTAATATAGAGCCACACCAAGCAAAAAGCAGCCTATAAGCTCCCCCAACTCCACTATACACCTGAACATTCTTACAGAAGACACAAATATGCTTGTAGAAACATTGTCTCTCAAACCTATACATGGTCATGGGCACACAACCAGCTGCTAGACACACCTGCTCATTTTGCCTGTATATATCTACCCATAGATCAATGCTTGTCATCACTGACAATGCAGTATTGTATATGCAAAAGGGTTCATCTTTGTCTTCTGTACCTCCCATGCACATTTCTGTATCTTCCTCTTCCTCATCCTCAATGCCACTGTGTCAATGCATTCTTATACAATTCTGTACCTGTGAACTACAAAGCAGATCAAGATATAGAACACTTCACACAATCCAATATTACTTTGAAAATATTATTTTATTTATTATTAATTATTTATTAATGATTTAATAAATTATTAATATTATTTAATAATAAATAATAAATGATATTATTTATTATTAATTTTGTCTAAAAAGTAATAGATGACAGAAATGATATTCCTGTTTTCCATGAGTGAGTTCAATAGACTATTAGGGAAGCTAGAACAAGGAATTAAAGGCAATGAGGTCAAGTGGTTTAAAGCATCAGTTTGGGAATCAGGAAGATTGCCACTTGCTATATATGACATGTGGCAAGGTATCTCTATGAGTTGAAATCATCATCATGGCAACTAAGAACAACAACTTCTCCATCCTCAAGTCCCTTCACTTGTATTATGAGAATAATATCATATCTTTGAGGGAGTTTTATGGGATTAAATGAGTAAATAAGTGTAAAAGATTACAAGGTGCCAGACACATAATACAATCTATTCTCATTATTTGTGGTGGTTATGTTCTATAAAGTCACCATGAACACTGAATTAGTAAATTCTGAACCGTTGTTCCTAAAGGATACACAGGATTAGGTTTCTGCAAGATCGTGGTCACAACATTTTCATCAATCAATATACAAATATGTTTTATATGTGTTTCTGTTTAAAAATAATTAATATGCATTGTTGATTCAATAAGGAGCTCTAGTAGTGTAGTGAATAAAGCATTTGGCTGCTAACCAAAAGGTTTGTGGTTCAAACCCACCAGCTGCTCTGCAGAAGAAAAATGATGTAGTCTGCTTCCTTAAGGATTTATGGCTTTGGGAACCCTATGGGGCAGTTCTACTCTGTCCTAGAGGGTTGCTACAAGCCAGAATTGACTCACTGACAGTGGGTTTGGTTTTGGTTTTGCATTGATTCAATAACATTGCACTCATGGCCAACATCATTATAGCATGCCCGAACAAAGCTTATCCACTTCACATAAGGCACATCTCAGCCTTCTTGTGCTTAGCAGCCCCAGACAACACTTCATCACTATGCTTGGGAACCATTTTAAACAGCGAAATCACCAATAAAACTACAAACATGAAAAAGTGGCTAAAAACAGCACAAAGAAGACATTTGTTTGCAGCATGAGATCTAAAACAAGAAGGCAAAATGTCACCTTGTCCAACCTCAGTTGAAAACATACATGTCAGGAAATTTTCAGCAGCTCTGGTGGTATAGTGCCTAAGGCATTTGACTCCTAATCAGAAGGCTTGTGGTTCAAACCCACAAGCCACCACTTGGAAAGAAGATTGGACAATCTACTTTCTCAGAGACACTGCCTCAGAAACCCAACGAGAGGTCTCTATGAGTGAAATTGACTCAACTGCAGTGAGTTATACGTGTTCGTGAATGACTACAAAAGCACCACAAGTGCTGACTTGGGGATTGCAAATAAATTTATTATTAGCATGTAGGCAAATTTGCAAATGCAAATAATGAAGATTGACTCTAGGTTAAAAACTCAACAAATGGCAAGTATCAATATCAAGAATTAGTCATTTCAATATTCACCTATTGCATAATTTGGAAGGTAGCTATGCTCACCCCTATACCACCAACACCAACCACTGCAATTTGGGCCAAAAGTACTTCCTTCTTCCTACTGCTACACTTTCATATGATAAAGCCCTTGAGGTATATGACAATACTTTCATTCATACCATTTTTATTTAGCTGTTGAAGAAAAACTGTATTTCATCTGAACTACTGTATCAGTATCAAATCTCATTTTAAAAGCAATTGTTAAAAATTCTGAGAGAGAATAAACTGCTGCAATCAGAATGAATGTTCTACAGTGATCAAGCTATTTATTTCTCAAAGCTTCCAATTTTTTGAAGCCTAAAATGGTTTAATTCTATCCACCAAGCAATTAATATGTTCTACTAAACAAATCAGAGCTGGAGAACCAAATTAACACCTTTCAAGAGTGATATATCAGAACCCGAATCTACAGAATGCTTTATGACCTTTCCACCTAATTTAATGGATAAAATTTAAGCATCAGAATGCTCTAGCATGGCTTGAATTCTTTTAGAGCTAGAAAATATACATCCATATGAAGTGTAAATTCTAAGTAGAATAAATTAAACTCCTTTACTGTCTAGAAAATCTACTTCAAATGCCTTACTTTAATCCCAAAACAAAACTAAAATTGCTTTCATTAACCCAAACTTAATTCAGTTAGGAAAGAGATGTTTTGCATAAAAGGATAATAGTTGAGACCAACAAACACTAGAACCCTTCCAAACCTCAAATGACTGCTCAGAATGTGTTCTAGGACTGTAGACCTGTGCATTATGACTATCTCACCATGGTTTTCAGTTTGAGGCAACTGATTGGTTTTTCTGTACACCTAATTGAACAGTGCACTAACAGCCTCAAAACCTCAACCACCACCACCTCCACAATAAAGCATGTGGAATTAATATTATTCTTTCTCACACCCTACACATCTTGGACTTCGTGACTTTGGAGTTGTTTGAGTGGACGGGCATGGAAAGTTGCCTTTTTCTCCCTAAACATTATCTTCAGTTTAGGGACTTTTAACCACACTTTAGGGACTAAAGCTCAAAAGAATGGGCATATTCAGAAATGGCCTACATCTTATGCATGAAGTAGAAAATCATATATATGTATGTATATTTATTTATTTATTTATTTATGAGTAATAATTAAGTAGAGTGTTAGAGACTAGAAAATCCTAAATAGTCCCATGGGCAATGACATCTTCTATGGGTGTTTCTTTTTCTTGACATAAAGAGATTCCGTGGTGGCACCTCTTTCTTCTCCAGCTCCTCCTCTGAAACATTCACCTGAGCAAAGATACTAAAAGAAATGTCTGTATTTTTCCTTTAATAAGACTTAGGGAATGGTTTTGTCTTAAAAAGAAGGAGGGACATAAGAAGGGGAGGAAAGGGGGAAATATATTATCATTATTACTGTTACTGCACCAGAATCAAGGCCTTGGCAGCTGAAGCCAAGTTCAGCTGCTGATTATTCTGATATGAGGCAGAAAGGAAAGAAATTATTATGCTTAGGGAAAGCCAATGGGAAAGAAATACAGTGATTGTTCAGAAAGAGGCCAAAGTCATGACCAGCAAAGAGGTGAAGGGCAGATCAGGAATGGGCTAAAGGCATGGAGCAAGGTTCTAAAAGGCTGAATTAGGGAACATAACAAAGGTGACAAACATGAGAATGTCAGACAAACTACTGCTGAGTACTAAGGGCTGAGCCTGGCTGATGAAGTGGGAAAAGCCCAGAGAGTGAGGAACAGTCCCCACACAGTGAGTTACATCCACTGAATCAGAGGTCTTTTATGACTCAATGATCTAGAAACTTCCTTCAGTCATCCAGGGCAACATCCAAGGAATGGGCAAGCTAGAACATAGGAGTCCTAACTGATAAGACTGTTTTGTTGTTGTTGTTCATTACTTTCAAGTCAGCTCAGACTCATGGTGACCTTATGTATCATGTAACAAAATGTTGCCTGGTCCTGTGCCATCCTCATGATTATTGGTATGTTTAAGTCCATTGTTGTGGCCACTGTGTAGTGCCTTCCAACCTAAGGGACTCATCTTCAAGCAACTGCATCTATTGTGTGGCACATAAAGTTTCCATTGACTAATTTTCAGTAATAGATCACCATAACTTTCTTCCTAGTCTCTCTTAGTCTTGAAGCTCCCCTGAAGCCTGTCGACCATGGGTGACTCTGTTAGTATTTGAAATACCTATGGCATAGCTTCCAGCATCATGGCAACATGCAAGCCACCACAGTACAACAAACTGACAGACAGATGGTGGTGATATAGTATAAATACCAGCAATTAAGCTAAAACGCATACACATACATCATTTAAAAAATATATGAGATCCAGGAAAATAGGGAAAGCTCATTTCTAGGAATCCCTTGGAGTTGTAAAAATCTAGGGATGTATTATAATGCTTTAAATACTCTTAAGAGACAGAGAACTGATATAATAAATACAAAAACAACCACTCAATGGTTAAGGTGGCATAATACCTAAGGCATTTGACTTCTAATGAGAAGGCTGACGGTTCAAACCCACCAGCCACTCCTTGTAAGGAAGATTGGGCAATTTACTTCTGTAGCGACACCACCTCAGAAACCCAAGGAAGGGTCACTATGATTCAGATCCAACTCCATGGAAGTGAGTTTGGTTTTTTGGGTTTTTTTTTTTTTGGTAATGGATAAGGAAGTAGATACTGGAGTTACACCGGCCTCAGTTTAAATCCAGTTCTGTCCTTGGAAATGTTATTTAGATTACCTGTGCCTCAATTTTCCTATCTGTAAAATGAGAACAATAATACCTACTTAATGTCCTTGGATTATTCCATGGTTTAATTTACATAAAGTGTTTACTGCTTTCCTGAGTATATAACAAGCCCAATCAGTGGACACTGTGGAAATGATGGTAATATATTTTTTAAAAAAACTCTACTGTTCAGAGTTCAAATCACCTTCTTTGTTAATCCTTCCATCTTGGCCTATAATTCAGATACTGTATATAAGCAGCAAAAACAGGGGGCTCATTCTGATTGGATCAGAATTCATTCACTTTAAATGTATGACATTGCATTGGCAATGAGGAAGTTCTGTCATTTTTACAATATATAATAATAAATTATAATAAAAAGTATTAGCTAATGTTGTTGTTGTTGTTAGGTGCTGTCGAGTCATTTCCAACTCATAGGAACCCCATGTACAACAGAATGAATCATTGCCCAGTCCTATACCATCCTTACAATCATTACTATGTTGAAGCCATTACTATGTTGCAAGCACTGTGTCAATCTATCTCACTGAAAGTCTTGTTCTTTCATGCTGATGCTCTACTTTATCAAGCATGATGTCCTTCTCCAGGGACTGGTCTCTTCTGATAACACATCCAAAGTATATGAGACAAATTTTTGCCATCCTTGCTTCTAAGAAGCATTCTGGCTGTACTTTTTCCAAGACAGATTTGTTCGTTCTTCTGGCAGTACATCATATATTCAATATTCTTCACCAAGAATAGTATCAACATCATCATAGAGAAAATAAGATAGCAAGAAGCAAAATGATAGTTCTCCCAGTAAATAACTATGCAGACAAGTTCTAAAAGGAAGAGATAAATGGGGTATGTTCTCTTACTAAAAGCTACAATTTACTGAATACATTCATGGCACTATATGTTATTTTATTTAATCTTCATGATAGCACAATGAGTAATATATCATCCTCTACTTCACAAATGAGAAAACTGAGGCTTAGAAAAATTAAGTCTCTTGCCTGGGACCACTCCATTAGTTAGGGGTAGAGATGGAACCTGAACCATCTTCCCCAGAAGCCTGTTTTCCCAGCCTCTGGCCTGGAGGTGTCCCAACACAGACCAAGCCAAGTTACCAAATCTGTATTAGAGTGTACACTTTGACTCTGTCAGTCCACAAAAGAAAACTAATTGAACATAAACCACATGTTGGAAATGGTTTCACCTAGAATCCAATATATGTTCGAAAGCCAATCATGTCTAACCTATACCAGGCATCTACAAAAAGGGAGATAGAGTCCTATATACCTTTGGTAGACAAAACATAAATCATAGAGATGAAATCGAGTAATAAAAAACTCAAAAATTTCCCACCACTGGAATACTTGTACAACCGATGCGCATATTAAAATTGAGACATAAGTACATAAGAAACTAATGCAGGAGATCTATAATTCTATGTTCAATCATGTTAAATTAGGTATCTATTCTATTGGGTCACTATGAGTCAGAATCAACTTAATGGCACACAAGAACATGTACATGCACATATATGTGTAAATGTATGTTGTTGTTGTTATGTGCCATCGAGTTGGACCCGACTCATAGCAACCCCTCCTTGGGTTTCCGAGGCAGTATCACTATGGAAGTAGATTGCCCCATCTTCCTTCCAAGGAGTGGCTGGTGGATTTGAACCGCCAGCCTTCTGGTTAGCAGTCAAGTGCCTTGGCCACTATGCTACCAGATTTCCCTACCTAAAAATGGCATGGTAGTATGGTGGCATCAGACCTGGTCTAACTTCAGAGAGGAGGAGAATTACCATCAACTACCCAAAGCTGATTCCTATGAAGTGAAGGTCAAATATACCTCCTCTCTCCAATTTTTTTTTTTTTTTTAACCAATTCTAACACCAGCCATCCTTCGCATGGCACTCTCTACTTTTCAGCTGGTTTCAATAATTCATTGCAATGGCCACACTGAAACCACAGACTATACTCACAATTATGAAGTCTATTAGGGAAGCTAACAGGTTACAATTCAGGATCAGAAAAGACTCAGGACACATTTCTTCAGTTAGGACAGCTTCTCAGCCATGCTCTCAGGCAGACCTCTCTCTTGTCCCCTCAGCCCTTCAGCCCTCAGCTTGGCCTCTGCCCTGTTCTAGCAAGTATTACAAATCTCTTTCACTCTGCCAGTAAGTTTATTGATGCACCTCACTCTGCCAGGAGGCCACCTGCCCGTAGGTGCCCAGCTCTCTCACTCTGTGGGTCAGCATGCCCATTGCAGCCATGGGCCAGGAAGCCCACCACACAGTTTCCGGCTGGTCTCCTGGTTCTGCTGCTGCCATTTCTCTGCTGCTGGATTCTGCTACTTCTCACCGTCTCTGGTGTTACAGCTCTCCCTGTCTTCCAGGTCTAGGAAATTCTTAGCTCAGGGATCCCAGGTCCAAAGGATGGACTCCACCCTTGGCTCTTCTTGATGGTAGTAAGTTCCCCTTCTCTAGGTCTGGGATTGGTTACTTTAAGCCTAGAAAGATAATAAAATGGATCAATCCTCTTGAAATGTTTCCGTCATTTTATGTGCATTATTAGCAGGCTGTCCAACCCTCTTGGTGGAGCACAAGCATCTTATTTTCACAGTCCCACCCAATCATGTTGTGGAAGTCACAAGACCATGTCTAATTGTTGTTGTTGTTGTTGTTTCGTGCCATCAAGTCATGCCTAACTATAAGGGCCATATTAAGTCATTCAGTGCACTACAATATATTCCTAATTTTTTCTGCAGGACCTATCTAAGCTATAACTCCATAAATTTATTTATAACTATATTTATAATCAAAATTGTGGTAGTTCAGTTGTGTATCAACTTGGCTGAGCCTGATATGTGGCTGGACAGATAAATGTAGTTATTCTCCATGATGAGACTGGTAATCAACTTCATGGTGGAACCTACTGGAGCAGCTGAGTAACTGCATTAGAGATGTGGTCTGTTTCCAGTATATAAGACACAAGGAGAGCAAAAAAAAGGAGACAAAAAAGAGAGAGAGAGAGTGAGTGAAAGAGTCAGTGATTCAAACAGAACAAGAGGCTTGTGTGGTTTAAAATCAGGAAAGATGTGTGTCAGGGTTCTATCCATTAGCACACTGATTCCATCTGTATGCTGAGCAATTAATTTGAGGAGCTAGACTATATAAAGAAGAACATGGCATCAGAATTGGAGAGAGACTCATTAACAACTTATGATTTGCGGTTAACAATCTTGCTCGCTGAAAACAAAGAGGACTGGAAGCACTTACTGATGAAAATTAAAGACTTCAGTATGGATTACACTCAACATAAAGAAAACAAAAACCTCACAACTGGAACAATAAGTAATGTAATAATATGTAATTATAAACAGAGGAAATGTTGAAGTTGTCAAAGATTTCATTTTACTTGAACCCACAACCAATGCCCATGGAAGCAGCAGTCAAGAAATGAAATGATCTGTTGCATTGGGCAAATCTGCTGCAAAAGACTTCTTTAAATTGTTGAGAAGCAAATATGTCACTTTGAGGACTAAAGTGTGTCTAACCCAAACCATAGTATTTTCCAACGCCTCTTGTGCAAGGGAAAGCAGGACAATGAATAAGGAGGACCGAAAAACTGATGCATTTGAATTATAGGGTTGGCAAAGAATAAATATACCATGGACTACCAGAAGAGTGAAAAAGTCTGTCTTAGAAGAAGTAGAGCCAGAATGCTCCTTAGAAATGAGGATGGTGAGCCTTCATTAGTGTATTTTGGACATGTTATCGTGAGAGACCAGTCTCTGGAAAAGGACGTAATGCTTGAAAATGTAGAGAATCAGCAAAGTAGAGGAAGCCCCTCAGCAAGATGGATTGAAACATTGGCTACAAAGGGCTTAACCAAAGCAGCTATTGTGGAGATGGCACAGGACTGAGCAGTGTTTCATTTTGTTATATATAGGGTCACCTGGGTCAAAACCAACTAACCTGCACTTGGCAACAACAAAAGCATGGAAGTGTGTTCATCCTTGAATATAAAGGACAATCTTAATTTACCTGGCATAGTAACCTGTTCCACTTATAAATATTTGCTGATATAAAGTATACATTATAAATAATCATGCTGAGATCCAATAAAAACTTTTTAATTTCACTTAATCCATAGAAGATACTAAGACTATTTTTCCCAGTTCTGTATCTTAGTGAGCCTGTATTTATTATCAGTTCCTCCTTCATGCCAAGTTGCAAACCGCTGCTGTTCCCATGACCTGTAATTTTTAATCTCTTTTCCACCTTGAGTTTGGAAACCTACTTGGACTTTGTCATCCACCTTCCAGTTTTGGGTGAAGGTTATCACCTGGTCATTTATACTGCTGTGTTCTCAATATAATAGAGACATATGGCTAATGTGTCCTTAATTGTGTTATTTTGTTGTGCTCTGTTGCTATCGCATCTCCTGAATTTTCTTCAACCAATTACTGTCAAGTGCATTTAATTTCTTCTGCTTCATGTTAGCCTATTGCCAATATTCTCATCCCATAGAGGCTATATTCTGCTGGCCAGATACTGAGTTTTTACTTTACACTGACACAGAAAAACTCAGATGACTCACACAGGAATAGTTGAGAGTTTCTTAAAAGTGAAGCTATTGTTCTGGAAGATCTAGAGTGTCACTGTAAGGGCTGGTTTCTTTTAGTCTTTCAGTGTATGACCACAGTCTTTATTTAGTATGTCCCTGTTCCCATGTTATACTTAATTATGAGATAATGCAGACAGTACCACAGCATCCTGAGAAAACAGGCTCAATGATTCTAGATGTCAACAACAAATGGCTCAGCCCACAGGTAATGTAATTTATTCACCCTCCACTCAATGAACAACAAATCTGAAATCTCAGTAGAAAGATATGAAGGTAGAAATGAGAGATTCAAAGTCTCTATACTCCTGTAAAATAAATTGGCTTTTCCCCTAAATTTACTATATTTTAGTTTCCTGTTTCCCCTCAGAAAATGGTATAAAGACTGTCATTTGTAATATCTTCAGTCTACTAAACAATAGAAATACATCAGAGAGAAACTGGAAAATACTTAGTTTATAAGATGCTTTTCTTACATTATAGGGGCTTGTGGGGGTGGGGTGGGGTTTCTTGGTTCGGTTTGGTTTTGCTTTTTTCAATAGGAACTGTACAGTTGCTCCTTGTCTCCAGGAGTCAATTAAAATTTCTTTGCATTCCTTTAATTTTAAAAAATCCATTGTTTTCATCACTTTAGAGAGTTTCAAGATGAGATTCTCAATTTACAACTTTTAGGTTAGAATACATCTGCACATTTTATGTTTTAGTGCCTATCCTAAATGTACTAAAAAATGAGTTTAGAAAAATTCAATATAATAGCTTAGTCAGACTATGATTTTCATAATTTTAGCTATTTAGAGAAAACATTAACAATTAAAAAAAAAAAAATCAGCACGTTTCATCATGAAATTTGTAGTGCATGGATACCGAATTTCTCCACAAAGATTTTTCAAAGGTGTGTAGGCACTGAATATCTCCGCAAAGAATTTAGAGAGGATATTAGAAGTGGACTTAGAATGCTGGGTGGCAGCTGGTCTGACATGACAGACATGAATAAATGTGCCAACAAAGCCCTTATGGTTTATTGGGTAATTATGGGAAGTGGCATTGGTGCCAACCAATCAGATTCCTGCATAGCTACTTTGAAACCCTCTTACTCTTAAAGTAGATCATTAAAAATGCACTTTGGTGGAGAAGCTTTTCTCCTACTCAACATAAATAGTCTATTTGCAAAGTTACTCATTTGGTCAAAATGCAGCACATCAGTGATGGTACAGTGAATAACCACCTCTATATTACACAACCATCTTCCATTAAAAACATTTCAGAGTGAAGCTTTTAAACATGAGAGGAATGAATGGCCCTACAATGGGCATGTGCCCATCCAGTCTCATCCATAAAGCCACATTCTGACACACAAAAGCAAGTTCATTCCATTTGTTTGTAGGGCTCTGAAAATTTAACTCTATAGCTTATGTGTACAGTACAATTGAAATTTTTTACAATGACAAACAGAGGACAATTTTTTTGTCTTTTAACTTGAACAAACAAGTTAAAAAAAAAAAATTTATCCTAGAGCCAGATAAATCTGTCTCCTCCTGTCCAATCTTTAAACAAAGAGGTAAAAACTAAAAAACTTTGCAAAAAAAAAAAATCTCTTGGGATGATAAAGACTTTCTCTCAGTGACATGGACATGACTATCTTTAAATATGCAATTGTCCAAACTTCAAATGCCAAGTTGGGTCCAGATGCAATATGAAGAAAGGGATATTGAAACAGTGTCAAGAAAATTAGGCCTAGGATGTGGTTTTAAAGCTTCTATGGGATTTATCAGGGTTTGATGCTTATTTTCTAGTATGGCGTTCACTTTCATTCCTAGTTCCCAGAAGAAGTACAAACATTAAGGCCTAGGATGCTTCACCAACAAATTCTGTTTGACTAATAACCGGGGCAATGCTCAAAATACTTAATAACTGGTTGGCATGGACACTGACCAATCAAAATGAATTCCTGGATGTCATTGTACTGGAGCAGGATCCTAAGAGGCCCTTGTTGGAGAGTTTCAAGGAATGAGTTCCCAGAACAGGGCCAAAGAAGCCAAGGCAGAAGGAAAGCACCCAAGGTCTCATGAAATGTGTCATTTGCCGACCAGTTTAGATGTATTTCAATATTTTAACAACTAGTTCTGCCCTACTTGTGCCACTGGATGTACAGCAATCTTACTCTTAATTATATGAGAACATCCATCACATTGAGGGTAGACTCAGACTAGAAACATTTTGAAAAGGAGACTGGCAACTTGCATTGAAAATATAGTTGCTGATCCAATGTACTGTAAGTCTCTCATCAGAACATAATGGGAAAAATGGGAGGGGAAGGAAGGAAAAGAAGAACTCAGTGATAGATGTTATCTATCACAGTGGTTAAAAAAAAAAAAAAAAAATAGTTCTGTAGACCATAAGGAAATGGAACAAATGTTAATTGAAGGCAAGTCTTAAATAAAAAGAGAATCAAGGAGATTTTTTTTTTTTTTTTTAAAGCAGCCTTTTATCTGGCTGAAAAGAATGGTAATTGTGAAGGCCACCTGGAGCAATGAGGTAGGCACTGGTTTCCATCAGCATCCTAAATCCAATTTGAAGCCATCACTCCATCTTCAAAGTAATAGATGAAAAAGTTTACACTAAAGACAAAGCACCTAAAGTTGAATCACATCATCAACCTGGGGTTGATGAGACACTGAATGAATTTTCTATTACATTTCTACAGAGTGAGCATCTGTCTTAGAGTGAGCCTATTCAGCCTCAGCCAAAAGCTTTCATTTCCAGGAATACTCATCATAATCTGAGAGTAGTGAACTGAAAGATACTCTGAGAAGATAAGACAGACCATTGGGAAACAGTTTTAACTTATGAAAACTTATCCTAAACAGGAAAGGACACCCAAGACAAAACAGCGGGGAAAAACATCTATGGTCTAGCAACCAGGGACTTTTAAAAGATGAGCATTCACACTGTCACTGTGAGGAAAGTGACCTTCCACTTTCTGAGGAGGAACTATGCACCAGTGCCTGTGTGACTTATTCAAAGCACAAAACATTCTATCACTGAAGCAGAAGAAAATTCATTTACTTCTATTTTCACACAATAGACATCAATAAATGTTGATAAAAAGAATAAAGGGATGAAGATACCCAGCTCGATTCATTACATTATTCTGAAGGGACAGAGTTATGAGTCAAAATTCCTTCTCTGAAAATAGTAGTGAGGGTGAAGTGTGGAGAAAAGAGCAGGCAGAGATTAAATATCAACCATGGCCAACCTTCCTTCAAGAAACTTTTAGAGAAGCTTCATAGGGTTCTGGAACTCAACTGAGTATATTTGGGAAACCATGACAACATACCACAGTGTGTATCAGCCTCTTTCATTTCAGTGTGTTCGCCTTTCCTTTAGGTTTCTTTAGAAGGTGGTAATAATTGGTAACATTTGCTACAAGTAAGCAAATTTAATTCTATTTCTTAGTTCTCCCCAAATGAGTTCTAACAGAAGACCTATGCATCAAAGAAATAACACTTTGGAGCAAGCACAAGTTAAAGCTGGGCCTTCTTTCTCTAGGGACTATTGATGCGCAAGCTCTTAGATCTTACGCTTTAAAATATATTTGCAAATGGATGGACATGGAGGAAAATCTATTGGGCTTTCTCACTTGCCCTTAAGGCTCTGCTTCTAGTCACTTGACCACAATAAGCTCCTTAAGATGCTGATAGACATCTCTCAAAACAGTGGCATGGTGTTTAACAGAAAACCTCTCCCTGGAATGCAAAGCTCCTTGGAATGGCACCACATTGGCGAGAAACCTTCATTTCTTGCAGTGCAGCATCCATCCAAGAAATACTCTCTCCAGGACCAATATTGCCAAAAATAATACAGACAAACATGTTGGCAGTCACAAACTTTGAGGGTAGCCCAGAAAGTGAAATGCTCAGTCCCCTTACTGCAGAGAAAGACACACATCTCCACTTCTTTGTCTGGATCATCTACCACATACCTAAGAGCCTTAGCTAACCCACTTCTGGTGAACAAAATCTGGCTCGAGGAATGGTAGATTCTTTAAAGAAAACTTGGAGACTTGGGCAAAATCTGATTCTATTTAGAACAGTACTTTCCAATGTTTTTGGACTAGATGCTGCCAATGTCTCTATTCCTCCTTATGATTGAAGTTAGAACCTACACACAAAAGTATTCAACAGGTCAATTAAACAAAATTAACTTACTTCAGCCCTTACTCCAGTAGAACACCAATATTTGGCAAGGTTAACTTGACATGTCTCTCACCAACCTTTGAAATGTCCTTAGGTTAAGGAGTATGAGGACATGACCAGAGGTGACTATCATGGGTCCCTTCCTGAGGCCATTTTAACAAGGAAAAGGTAACATGGCAGAATCTATAAGAAATTCACTGTTATAATACACTTCCTTTAATTTAATGATAGCATATCCTAGCCCATAGCAACAATTATGAGGATGACACAGGGCCAAGCAGTACTTCTTTCTGTTGTTCATAGGGTTGCTATGAGTCAAAAACAACTCAGTGGTACCTAATAACAACAACAGTATTATCCTAGGTAAAATGTTCTAAAACCCTTTCCCATAACATCCTCACAACCTCATTAATGCCTATAGTTTCCTTACTACAAAAAAAAAAAAAAAAAAGGAATGAACCACTATCTTAAAAAGATCATTTTATTTCAGAGTATTTACATATTTTAACCTATCATTATTCACTAAATGATGAGTGTTTTAGTACACTGGACTAATAATTTAGGTTATGAACCTATTAGTGACTGAGCCAATGCAATTTCATAAGTGGGTAATTGATATTCTAAGAATAATTTACTGCCCTGGACTAATCTAGAAAACTATATTCCCATGCACTAGGCTGAGTTTCAAGGAGTTCTGGTGGTGTAATGGTTAAAGTATTTGGCTTCTAACAAAAAGGTCAGTGGTTCAAACCCATCTGCCACTCTGCAGAAGGTGAGGCAGGCTACTTCCATAAGGATTTACAGTCTTGGAAACCCAGTGGAGGTCACTGTGAGTTGGAATCAACTCAGTGGCAGTGAGTTTGGTTTGGTTTGGTTTGGTTCACTGGCTGAGTTTCATAAGCCAAATTTGCTGTTATTTTATAGCAAGGATTGAATTAAAGAAGATTGGCAAACACCCTAGAAAAAAGTAATGTTATACTTTGAACTCATAAGGCCGTCAAGAGAGGCAGAGTGAAATTAAGAAAGATGAGCAAGGAGAAAGTATCTAAATATCTTTCAAATGAGATTTGAAAAATAGATGGAGGAGCAATGAGGTGTGAAGATAAAGCAAAGGGAAACTTTCAGATTTCCAGATTAACAAGCAGACATCATTCATACCCAGTGACTACTTGGCACAGAGAGGCCATCTTACAAGCAGCATTGCTCCCACCTCATATGTTAATTATAGGAGGAAGTCTAGTCCTTGTCTGGCATACAGCTAGTTAGATTTCTAGTTTTCCATCTCACTGCTCTAAGAAATCATTTATGTTGGCTCAAGCCACCAGAGACTAATGGATATTCCCCACTCCATAAACCAGCAACCACATTCATGTATTTTGATGGAGAAGCTGGGGAGAACACTTATGAAAGGTTTTCTCTATAACCAAACCTATCATTCATCACTGACACTGATGGAAATATACTTCCAGGTGCAAAGCAAGTGGGCCTACATATTTCTGAAGTGTTGGTCACTTTAATACCTAGGGAAATATTTAGTGGGTCTGTACTGAATACAAAGAAGCACCAAACATGATAAAGAAACTCCAAGCTGCAATGGACTAATCTCTGGGTGACAATACATTTCAGCAAACTAACTGGATCTCTAGGTTTGCTAAGGTTCCCAAGACAAAGAAAGATGATCAGTTTCTCAGGACTCAGGTCTGATTACATGCTTGTAAACTACAAGCATCAGATCTCATCTACATCCAGGGGAAATGATGAGACTCTCCATCATTACAAGTTGATTCCCAAGGAGTAGAGATCAGACATACCTCCATTCTTCAATTTGTTCACTATTTCTGAAACCAGCCATCCTCCCCCCATCACTCTCCACTTCTCTACTGTGTTCAGTAGTTCATTGCAATGGACACACAAAACTTGCAGACTATATTCACAATTATGTGGTTATTAGGGAAGTAAAAGCTTCAGCTCAAGATCAGGATCAACTTGGAAGTAACAAGATACAATTCTAGAGACAAGACACAGTTCTTCAATGAGGACAGCTTCCAACCAAGACAGCTCTCAGCTTCTTCTTGGCCATGCCCACAGGCAGACAGCCCTTTTTGTGCCCACTGCCAAGCCTTTTCTCAGACATCTTACCATTGGGCTTTCTCTCAGCCTCTGCCATGCTCAGGCAAGTATTACAGCTGTTTGGTTATACCAACAAGTGCCCAGAGGCACCTCACTCTGCCAGAAAGTTTCTTGCTCAAAAGCACTCAGATCTCTCTCACTCCATGTGTTGGCAAGCCCACTGAAGTAGCTTCACACAGATCTACTGGTCCCTGATGCTTGCACTGCTGGTGTTGTTTCTCTGTCACTGGGCTCTGCTGTGGTTACCACCATTTCTTGGCATCTCACACTACTGCCAGCCTTACAATCTCATTCCTGTGTCTAGGAGTTTCTCAGTGCAGGAACCTTGGGTTCAAAGGATGCATTCCACTCTAGGCTCTGCTTGATTGTACTAAGATTTTCTTCAACTTTTGTGGGACTGCCCCTTATGTAAGACTGCTCCTTGTCAATGTCAAGGCATGATCTTCTCACCATGAACTGATCAATCCCCTCAGCAGACCACAGTCATTTAATTTGCATAGTTCTCAACCATTCTCACAAGGGCACTTAATTCTATTGGAGGTTTGAAACACCCTATTTGCATAGTAGACTGACTTATTATGGTCTAGCAAATTATCTTGTCAGAACTACCAATCCAGGGCCAGAAAGGCCATATATAAGAGAAACCTGTTGAACTACAATAGTTAAAGAGGATCATTTCTAGCTCCTTCTTTCTACCAAAAATACCAGCTTTTGACTATTTTGTTATTCAACCACAAAGGAAATTTTTTATTAATACTCTGACATTAGCCTATAAAGATTCAAAGTAGTGCTAAAAGGAGAAATAGAGGGGAAAAAGAGAGTCAAAACAACCAGTCTATTTTTCACATTTTTAAAACTTGATAAAAGACTATTCCACCATTCATCTGTCAGTTTGTCATACAATGGTGGCTTGCATATAGTTACGAGCCTGGAATCTATGCCATGAGTAAATTAAATACCAGCAGGGCTACCCATGATGGACAGATTTCAGCAGAGCATCTAGACTAAATGGAAGAAAAATGAGGCAGTCTATTTCCGTAAAGATTTACAGCCATGGAAACCCAGTGGGGGTCACCACGAGTCAGAGTTGACTCAATGGCAGTGAGTTTGGTTTTGGTTTTGGTTTTCCAGACTAAGAAAAACTAGGAAAAAGGATGTGGTCAGGTCCACCTTTGAGGGGAAGAAAAATGGCCACTGAAAGCTTTATGAATAGCAGGGAAACATTGCCTAATATAATATCAGAAGTAGAGCCTCTCAAGTTGGAAGTCTCTCAAAATACAACTGGGAAAGAACAGCCCACTTAAAGTGGTTGTTGGTGTTGTTGTTATGTGCTGTTGAGTTGGCCCTGAATCATAGAGACCCCTCCTTGGGTTTCTGAGGTAGTATCACTACAGAAGTAGATTGCCCAACCTTCCTTC
>NW_006921839.1:4058936-4062431 GCF_000298275.1 Orycteropus afer afer | reverse complement strand
GACCCCTCCTTGGGTTTCTGAGGTGGTATCACTACAGAAGTAGATTACCCAACCTTCCTTCTGAGGAGTGGCTGGTAGGTTTGAACCACCAGCCTTCTGGTTAGCAGTCAAGTGCCTTAGGCACTATGCTACCAGAACTCCTTAATGACATGGATGGCATAAAGCTTTCTGGACCTTCATTTGCTAATGGGGCAAGACTCAAAATGAGAAGAAACAGCAAACATTCATTAATAATAAGAATGTGAAATGTAAGGAACATGAACCTAGGAAGATTGGAAGTTGTCAAAAATGAAACGGAATGCAAAAAGTTTCATATCCTAGACTTTAGTGAGCTGAAATGGACTGGTATTGACACTTTGAATCAGACAATCATAGGGTCTATTATGCCATCAATGACAAATTAAAGAGGAATGGTATCACATTTATCACCAAAAAGAACATTTCAAGATCTGTCCTGAAGTACAATACGATCAGTGATAGAATACTATTCATATGCCTACAAGGAAGACCAGTTAATACAACTATTATTCAAATTTGTGCACCAACCACTAAAGACAAAGGGGAAGAAGTTGAAGATTTTTACCAACTTCTACAGTCTGAAATTGACCAAACGCGCCATCAAGACATGCTGATAATTACTGGTGATTGGAATTAGAAAGTTGGAAACAAGGAAGAGTCATCGATAGTTGGAAAATATGGCCTTACTAATAGAAATGATGCTGGAGATTGCATGAATTAAACCAACTACACCTGTAGAAAGAGGAGATGGAGAAGTTCAATATCATTCAGAACAAGGCCAAGAGCTGACTGTGGAACAGACCATCAATTGCTCATATGCAATTTTAAGTTGAATTTGAGGAAAATTAAAACAAGTGCATCAGAGCTAAAATACAACCATGAGTATATGTCACTTGAATTTAGACATCGTCTGAAGAATAAACTTGGTGTGTTGAACACCAGTGACCAAAGACCAGATGAGTTGTGGGATGACATCAAGAACATCATACATGAAGAAGCAAAAGGTTATTAAAAAGACAAGAAAGGAAGAAAAGACCAAAATGGATGTCAGAAGAGACTGTGAAACTTGCTCTTGAAAGGTGAGTAGTTAAAACAAATGGAAGAAATGATGAAGTAAAAGATCTGAACAGGAGATTTCAAAGGGCAGCTCAAAAGGAAAAAGTAAAGTATTATAATGAAATGTGCCAAGACTTGAAGATGGAAAATAGGCAAGAACACACTTGGCATTTCTTTTTTTGAAAAAAAATTTAAAGACTGAAAGAAAACGTATAAGCCTCAAGTTGAAGGATAATATTGAAGGATAAGGCACTTGACTGCTAACAAGAAGGCTGGCGGTTCAAACCCACCAGCCACTCTACGGAAGGAAGGTTGGGCAATCTACTTCCACAGTGATACTGCCTCAGAAACCCAAAGAGGGGTCGCTATGAGTTGGGTCTGACTTGAAGGCAAATAGCAACAACAAAGACAATGGCAAGACATTATTGAATGATGCAGGAAGCATCAAAAGAAGATGGAAGAATTGGTTGCTGTTTGCCCCTTTCAGGAGGGTACATATGATCAAGAACCAATGGTATTGAAGGAAGAAGTCCAACCTGCACTAAAGGAATTAGTTTTAAAAAAATAAATAAATAAGGCTCCAGGAATTGATGCAATACCCACTGAGATGTTTCAACAAACAGAAGCAGCACTAGAGTCGCTGACTTGTTTGTGCTAAGAAATTTGGAAGAGAGAGCTACCTGGTCAACCAACTGGAAGAGATTCATATTTGTGCCCATTCCAAAGAGAGGTAATCCAACAGAATGCAGAAATTATCCAACAATACCATTAATATCACATGCAAGTAAAATTCCACTGAAGATAATTCAAAGAGCAGCACATTGGCAGGGAACTGACAGAAATTCAAGCCAGATTCAAAAGAAGGCATGGAAAGAGGGATATCATTGCTGATGTCAGATGTATCTTGGCTAAAAGAAAAGAATACTAGAAAGATGTTTACTTGTGTTTTATTGACTCTGCAAATGCATTCAATTGTGTAGGTCATAACAAATTACAGATAATACTGTGAAGAATGGAATTGCAGAAGACTTAACTATGCTCTTGAAGAACATTTACATAGACCAAAAGGTAGACTTTCGAATGGAACAAGGGGATATTGCACACTTTAAAATCAGGAAAGGTGTGTGTCAGGGGTGTATCCTTTTACCACATGTATTCAATCTCTATGCTGAGTAAATATCAGAGAAGCTGGATTACATGAAGATAAACATGGCATCAAGATCAGAGGAAGATTCATTAACAATCTCTGATACACAGATGACACAACCTTGTCTGCTGAAAATGAAGACTTGAAGCACTTACTGATGAAGAACAAAGACCACAGCCTTCAGTATGGATTACACCTCAACATCAAGAAAACAAAACTCCTCACAACTGGACCAACAAGCAACACCTTGATAAATGGAGAAAAGACTGAAGTTGTCAAGGATTTCATTTTACTTGGATCCACAATCAATGTCCATGGAAGCAGCAGTCGAGAAATCAGACAACATATTGCACTGGGTAAATCTACTGCAAAAGACCTCTGTAAAGTGTTAATGAGCAAAGATGTCACTTTGAAGACTAAGGTATGCCTGACCCAAACCATGAACTATTTTCAATAGTTTCATGTTCATGTGAGAGCTGGTCAGTGAATAAGGAGGACTGCAATAGAATTGATGTTTATGAATTGTGGTATTGGCAAAGAATATTGAAAGATCTGTGGACTACTAGAATGAACAAATATGTCTTGGTGGAAGTACATCCAGAATGTTCTCTGGAAGTGAGAACAGCCAGACTTGGTCTCCCATACTTTGGTCATGTTGTCAGAAAGGACCATTCCCTGGAGAAGTATATCATGTTTGGTAAAGTGGAAAGTCAACAAAACAGGGGAAGGCCCTCAACGAGATGGATTGACACAGTGGCTGCAATAATGGGCTCAGGTATAGCAAAGATTATGAGGCAGATGTAGGACTGGGCAGTGTTTTGTTCTGTTGTACATAGGGTCACTATGAGTGGGGGCTGACACTATGGCACATAACAACAACAATATCAACAATTGTAGATTAACAAACTATTTAACCTAGATAATATGGACAAATTCATAGAAAGACATAAACTACCAAAATGATTCAAAAAGAAATAGAAACTTTAAATAAACCTCTAACAACTAAAGAGACTGGTAAGTGTGGTAGGCAAAATAATGGCCATAATAATGTTTAACCTAGATAATATGGTCAGCCCCAGGGACAACTCAGGGATGCACAAAACAGCAGGGCAGAAGAGCAGGAGAAAGGGGTTAAAGCCAGGAAGCCAGACAGAGGTACAGTCAGCCACAGGGACCCAGCTGGGGGTGATACGAGAGGTCTCCAACAGCAAGACAAACTTGTCTGTCGGTTTGTCCTACTGTGGTGACATGTAGACTTGAGTTTTAAGGCTGAG
>NW_006921839.1:4022210-4053811 GCF_000298275.1 Orycteropus afer afer | reverse complement strand
TTGGTAATTTTTTTAAGACCTTTTCAATTTCTTCTTTTGTTATGGGTCTGTTCAACTTTTCCACCTCAGTCTGTGTTAGTTTAGGTAAGTAGTGTGTTTCTAGAAATCTGTCCATTTCTTCTAGATTTTCAAATTTGTTGGAGTATAGTTCTTCATAGTATCCTGATATTATTTTTTTTATTTCAGTTAGTTCTGCTGTGATGCCACTCAATTCATTTCTTATTCTTGTTATTTGTATTTTCTTCCTCACTTCCTTTGTTAAATTTGCCAGTGGTTGGTCAATTTGATTAATCTTTTCAAGAAACCAACTTCTAGTCTTATTGATTTTTTCTTTTGTCTTTCTATTTTCTGTTTCATTGATTTCTGCTCGAATCTTTATTATTTCCTTTCTTCTAGTGACTGTAGTCTTTTCATGCTGTTCTTTTTCTAATTGTTGGAGATGTTGGTTTAAGGTGTTGATTTTGTCTCTTTCCTCTTTTTTGGTGTGTGCACTTATTGCTATAAATTGGCCTCTGATCAGTGCTTTTGCTGTGTCCCAAAGATTTTGCTATGCTGTGTTTTCCATCTTGTTTGAGTCAAGGAATTTTTAATTTCATCTTTTATTTCTTCTATTATCCAATCATTCTTAAGGAGGGTGTTGATCATGTGTTTGCTCTTTCTCCATTGATCTTCCTGTTGTTGATTTCTAATGGCATAGTATTGTGATCTAAGAAGATGCTTTGCAATATTTCAATTTTTTTTAATTTATGAAGGCTTGCTTTATGGCCTAACATATGGTTTATCCTGAAATATGTTCCATGTGCACTGGAGAAGAATGTATATTGTGCTGCTATTGGGTGAAGTGCTCTATAGATGTCTATAAGGTCAAGTTGGTGGATTGTACTGTTTAGCTCTTCTGGGTCTTTGTTGAGTTTCTTTCCAGTTCTATCTTTCATTGAAAGTGGTGCATTAAAGTCTTCTACTATGACTGTGGAGTCATCAATTTGTCTTTTCAATTCTGTTAAAGTCTGATTTACATACTTTAGGGCTCTTTCGCTGAATCCATGGATATTTATTATGGCTGAAACTTCTTCTTCAATTGATCCTTTAATCATTATATAATGTCCTTTCTTGTTGCTTATGGTGGTTTTTGGGAGCTCTGGTAGCATAGTGGCTAAGACACTTGCCTGCTAACCAGATGGCTGGCGGTTCAAACCCACCAGCCACTCCTCGGAAGGAAGGTTGGGCAATCCTACTTCCGTAGTGATACTGCCTCGGAAACCCAAGGAGGGGTCGCTATGAGTCGGGGCCGACTCGACGGCACATAACAACAACAACAACAACATGGTGGTTTTTGTCTTAAAGCCAATTTGACTTTGATTAATCAGAGATTAATATTGTCACTCCTGCTCTTTTTTGGTTGCCATATGCTTGATATATCTTTTTCCAACCTTTGATTTTTACTTTATTTTTGTCTTTGTCTCTAAGGTATGTCTCTTGCAGACAGCATACTGATGGGTTATGTTTTCTTATCTATTCTGCAACTCTCTGTCTCTTGAGTGGTGCATTTAATCCAATGACATTCAGTGTTAATTATGGACAGGTACAGGTACGAACTTGTTGCTGTCATTTTGTTATGTGTTTTTAATGGCATTTCTGGTTTCTTTTTTCCATGTAATTTTCTGTGCTGAGTTTATTTTGTTAAAGAATCAGGTTATCGTTTCTTTCATTGCTGTTGTTTTAGTATTTGCTAAATATTTGTGTTTATCCTCCTTTTTGTTATGATGTGAGGCTTACCATTTTTCTTTGAGGTTACCCTATGATTCATCATTTTCTCCCCAAGATTAGAATAATCTATTCTATCTTGCAACTCCCTTGCCTTCCTCACCATTTAGAAGTTATGTAACTACACTATTTTCCCCTTCTTTTTGGTTTGTAGTTGTCCTCATTTGCCAATTGATGTCTCTGGTTCCCTGTTTACAATTTTGTAAGCTTATTTTACTTTGGATATGTCCATAGCTGTGGTTTCTGGGTTATGTCATCTTGTATATTAATGGCCGGTTTTTGTTTGCTGTTATTGGTTCTCTGTTCAAAGGACTCCCTTTAGTATCTCTTGTAAGGTTGGTCTGGTTTTAACAAATTCTCTTAATTTATGCTTATCTGGAAATCTCCTTGACAGGAGCTCTGATAGTGTAGTGCCTAATGTACTTGACTGCTAACCAGAAGGCTATCAGTTCAAACCCACTGGCCACTCCTCAGAAGGAAGATTGGGCAATCAACTTCTGTAGTGATACTTCCTCAGAAACCCAAGGAGGGGTCATTGTGAGTCGGGTCTGACTTGACGGCACATAACAACAACAACAACAACAATTTGAGGGACAATTTTGCTGGGTATGTAATTCTTGGTTGGAAATTTTTCTCTTTCAGGGTTTTATATATACACCATCCCATTACCTTCTTGGGAGCTCTGGTGGCATAGTGCATAAGGCACTTGACTGCTAACCAGAAGGCTGGTGGTTCAAACCCACCAGCCAACTCCTTGGAAGGAAGGTTGGGCAATCTACTTCTATAGTGATACTGCCTTGGAAACCCAAGGAAGGTCGCTATGAATCAGGTCTGACTCGACAGCATATAACAACAACAACAACAATTGCCTTCTTGCCTGCATGGTTTCTACTGAGAAATCAGAGCTTAGTCTTATTAGTTGCCCTTTGTTGGTAACTTTTCATTTTTCCCATGTTGCTTTCAGGATTCTTTTTTTGTCTTTCGTTTTGGGGAGTTTGATTATGATATGTCTTGGTGATTTTCTTTTGGAGTCTATCCTGTTTGGAGTTTATTGGATTTCCTGAATGGATATATTCTCATCTTTCATCAAATTGGGGGAGTTCTCTTCCAACAAATCTTGGACAAATTTCTCAGTGGTTTTCTTTTTCTCTTCCTATTCTGGAATTTCAATTACATGTAGGTTATTCTTTTTGATGGTATCCCACATGAATGTTAGGCTTTCTTCATTTTGTTTTGATCTTTTTCCTGATTGATCCCTTTCCAAATAAGTATTCAGGTATTTTTCTTCAATCTCATTAATTCTATCTTCCATGGATTTGATTCTACTCCTTTGCCATATCAATCTATCTCTGAAAATTTAGTATTAATCTTCTGGATTTCTGTCTGTAGATTTTGTATCATTTCTAATTTTTTCATTTATCTTGTTCTTGTATTTTCTTCCTTAATTGTTCTAGGGTTTTGTTTGTGTTTTCCTAAATTTTGTCAGTGTTTTCTGTGATCTGTCTCTCAATCCATTGAAGATGGCTAAATATAATTCTGTTGAATTCCTTATCAGGAAGTCCATGCTGCTTCTCCCTCAGAGATGTGTTCTGGGTCTGTATCCTGCTCCCTTGTTTCTCCTGCTTTATCTTTCTTCTTTGGACTGTGATGACCTGTTGTCTCTGAGACATTGTGATTTTATTGTATTTATATTTAATTGGTGATTGTATGTTGGAGTGATTCACCCAAGATTGTTGTGTTCTTTTTTGATGGTGTCTGAGTAAACAGGGTACTGTGCTCCTCTATTTGCTAGTTGGCAATACGTAAGCACTCATCACTTGTCTCTTGATGGGTGTGATAAAAAATGAAAGTGGCTGTACAGGTCTCTGTTAACTGTGAAGAGCAGTTAAGAGTGAGTCAGGCTCTTATTGGTGGTTGTGTACCATTGGCCAGTTAGTGGGGAAAGAAGTGGTGGCTCTCACTCAGTAGGTAAAGCTATAGGAGGTGCAGGAGTGGTTGGGTCTTTTGGGCATGGTTATTGTCTCCCACTCAGTTAAACATAAACAACAATTGAAAAACCATCAAAAAAGTAAAAACAAGAAGACAAAAAATACACACCACATAAACACACAGGAACAATTACCAAAAAGAGAAAGGAAAAAAAAAGAGGAAAGGCAATAAATGAAAGAAAATATTTAAAGAAATACTTTAAAAAGCCAAAAGAAATAGAAATAGAAATAGAAAAAAGGAAGGGGGGAAAAAAGAGAAATATCTGGGGAGGGGTGAATAAGAGAAAATAAATAGAATAGGAGAATAATGAAGAAGAAAATGGGAAGAATGCAAAAAGAAAAACAAGGAATGGGAAGAACCACAAGAAAGAAAGAAAAAATGGGAACCAGGAAATGGAAGAGAAAAAAGCTGAAACTAGAACCTGGGAAAGGAAAAAGAAAACATAGTAATAAAAAGGACCCCAAAAAAATAGTAATAATAATTTTAAAACAGACAAAAACAAACAAACTGAAAAAAAAAAAAAATAGAAATCTGGTCAAGGAAAGGCAAGACACCCAGGCTCTGTCAGAGCACACACTAGAATGGAATTCCTGCAGGCCCAGAATGTGGATGGGAGTGAGGGACAGCCACACCTCTGTTCACCAAGGAGGTGTGGGGTATAAGAGTAACAAGGGGAATATCGCACTTTTCCAACTGTTCATGTCTGGAATGTCCTTGCAGTCCCCAGCAAGTGGAGCCTATTCTTAGGTCCCTGGAACCTGAGAGACTGCTATTGCTTTTGTTGTTGTTGTTGTTATGTGCCGTCAGGTCGGACCCGACTCATAGCGACCCCTCCTTGGGTTTCCGAGGCAGTATCACTAAGGAAGTAGATTGCCCCATCTTCCTTCCGAGGAGTGGCTGATGGGTTTGAACCGCCAGCCATCTGATTAGCAGTCAAGTGCCTTAGCCACTATGCTACCAGAGCTCCTGCTATTGATTTAAATACCCAAAATGGTCAAACCACTTGTAAACATTCAAAATGGCCATGCCCTCTGGATAGCCAAAATTCCACAGCTCAGCCTGTCTCCCTCTCTGGGGCTTCCTATTTTATTCACCAGCCACCAGTCCAGTCCTCCATGCAGCCCCTGGCTAGCAGGGCCAAATTTTAGGTTAATTCTTAGGTCTTAACACCACTTGGCAGTATCCAAGCTATCTGTGCCATCAGGATCATTAACAGTCTGCAGCTCAGTATGTCTCCTTTTTCAGTGTTTTCATACAGGTTCTTCTACTAGTTGGAGCTTAGCCCATTTCTGTATCCTTCATTTCAAGCCTCAGGGCTCCAAGATTATCTTCTATATCTGTGTTAATTGGTTACTCTTTTCTTTATTGAAGAGAGTCTGTAGTTTGTCTGCCTATTCCACCATCTTATTGGAACTCCAGACTGTTGGTAGAGGTATTGAAGTTAAAGATGTGGCTGCTTAAAGATCAGAAAATGAGGAACATATTATTGAAAACTTGTGGAGAGGGAATGCTTATTACATGGTAAGAGAAAGTTAATCAGAATTGTGCACCAAAGTTATGTGGAAAGAAAACTTACAAAGGATGAAATTGGATATTTAGCTGAGGAGATTTCCAAGCAAAGTATTAAAGATGCAATCTGATTTCTTTTGTTGCTTAATGCAAAATGCAACAGTAAAGAGATAGACTTAGGGAAAAACTGTTAGACAAAAAGGAACTAGAACTTGATTTTAAGCCTTTCCTGATTGCAAAGATACTAAAATTAAGAGGTTCATTTTCAGGAGAGAAAAATCCAAGTTTGTGTTGTCAGTGTATTTTAATACACATCACACCAGAGATTAAGCTCGTGACTCAAAGATTCCTTCAGTCCATCTCAGCAGAAGTCAAAAATAGAGATAGGATTATCTAAGAAAGACCTCTGGAGTAGCCTGTTGGCTAATGGAATGAATCCCTATGAGATACATAGGAGATGCACAAGGTTCTTGAGAATTTTATATCGGTGGAAACACTGGGAGTTTGGACCAAAAAAAAAAAAAAAAAAAACAGGGTAAAAAATGAAAAATTAAAGAAGGTTATTCAACACTAAAATTTATAGGAAATAAGATGATAACTCCAAAAACCAAACTCACTGCCATCGGGTCAATCCAACTCATAGCAACTGCTCCTTGGGTTTCCAAGGCGGTATCTCTTCAGAAGCAGATTGCCAAGTCTTCCTTCCAAGGAGTGGATTGACCCGATGGCAGTGAGTTTGAGAATTGAACACATATGTCTACAGAAATACTTACACATTAATGTTTATAGCAGTATTAATTATAATGGCCAAAATGTGGAAACAACACAAATGTTCATCATCTGATGAACAGGCAAACCAAATGTAGTATAGCCATACAAAGATATATTATTTGGCCATAAAAAGGATGAAATTCTGACACATGCTACAGTATGGATAAGCGATGAAAACAGCATTCTAAGTGAAAGAAGTTATACATAAATGGTCACATAGTGTATGATTTCTTTCTTTCCTTTTTTTAAAGCCTATTGTATGGAATATTTAGGTTTTCTGTGTTGTCTGTGTGAAAAAAGAAGAAGACACTAATATCAGCAAGTCATGCAAATTACTTACCTATACATTTTAAGGGGAAGTAGTAGCTAAGGTTAGTTTCTCACATTAGCTTTCCAAAGAAGGTGTTCCTCAAATCACTCTTCTTTATCTCACTCATTAAATCATATGAGGAAAATATCTATTTTCAAACAAAAAAGGAAGTGTAGAACATCATTTTGAGAAAAACCTTTCCAACAAAAATTTTACAGATGTTAAATTATAAGCCAAACATTGGCAACCATATGTAAATATGTGTGCTATGTACAAACTGAGATTGTGAAGCTGTACTTTCAAATACAATTTCAGAATTAGTTGCAATATATCAGTATATTTTCTCAGAAATTGTATCATTTCCTTTAGTTTCCAATCCAGGCTGTCCATAATTCAATAAATGTTAAATAATTTACCATCTACCTAAAAGTGAACTACAGAAAAGTGAGTAACTCTTAAGATTGAATAATAACAATGCTTTGATGGTCAGTAATTTTTCTTAAGATTACACTCTGTGAGAGAAAATTCTGATATGAGGTACTTGCCTCATATCAGAAAGATTATCCCAGGTCTGAGCCTCTACTCCATCTTAGCTTTTAGTTACTTCCCTTGCAACTGTCAAACCCTTAGACAGACTTAGATACGTAACAAAGGAAACATTTTTTACTCTATGGTCAGTGTTCTTAAAGGAGGATTTCCTTATCAGAAATCCCTTCCATAGCCATTTGGAGCATTTAAATTCACTTTGCAAGATCAGACATGTCCCCAGTACAAACACACACACATGTTTACACACAAGTGTCCTTAGATGTATCCAAGATGTGTGTGTATGTGTGTCTATGTGTATTAAAAAAAAATCTCAGTGCCATCAAGCTGATTCTGACTCATAGCGACCACTCTTTGGGTTTCTGAAATGGTATCTCTACAGAAGTAGACTGCCCAGTTTTCCTTCCAAGGAGTGGATGGTGGGTTTGAACCACCAGCCTTCTGGTTAGCAGTCAAATGCCTTAGGCACTATGCCACCAGAGCTCCTTTGTGTGTGTATATATATATACACACATATATACACACATACACACACTCATATATATACATACACACACACACACATATTTACACACATCTTGAAAAGGTAATACTGTTAGTTGAATTGTAAAATTCATTCAAATGAAAATTCTGGCAGTGTCCACAGATAAGTTCACTCATTTTGCTTCTCCAATCTTGCCTCCAACAAGTTTCAGGTTAGAATTGGAAGATGTAGAAATTCTTATATTTTATGTGATATCATAAAGATACTAAGGAATAGAGTTTGTGGAAATTAAACTCTAAAAATCCCATACTCTGACACTATTTGTGTCTATCAATAGGATCGCAAGACAAGAATCTCACATAACTTTCTCTCTGTTGTCATACAGATTCAGATCTGAGGTCTCTCATTGCAACAAGAAACATTGTCTTTGGTCCAAAAAGGATGGGCAGTTCCCATCCGCTGTGTTGGTGCCTCACGAAAGAAGCCTTGTTAAGAAGGAGGATATGTTACTCGTGTGCAGGAATTTCTTCAATGTGTTGGGAAACATGCCCAGGTCGGCTTTGCCCATCCTGCCACGCTGCCTCTGATCATCTTTTATTTTTTTTCCTTAAATTTTATTTATTATGTTGTTGAGAATTATACACGGCAAAACATAAACCAATTGAACAGTTTCTACATGTGCCATTTAACAACATTGATTACATTCTTGTACAATCAATTGTGTAACAATTTATACCCTCTTTGTCTGAGATGAGCTCTGGTGGCCTAGTGGTTAAAGCACTGGCCTGCTAACGGAAAGATCTGCAGTTAGAAACCACCAGCCTATCTGCTCTGTGGGAGAAAGATAAGACAGTTTGCTTCCATAAAGATTTACAACAGCCTTGGAAACCCTATGGGCAGTTCTACTCTGTCCTAAAGGGTCACTATGAGTCACAATCCACTTGATGGCAGTAGGTTTGGTGTAGATATTTGGTTTTCTGAGACATTCCTCTCTCATTAACATAAACTCATTGCCCTCTAAGTTTCCTATTTAATACGTCAAGTTGCTGTTGTCAGTTTGATCCCATATAGTAGTTCTTAAAAGAGCGTAATGCTCAAGGCAGACCTTTTTTTTTTACTAGTTAAGCTAAACCACTCTTCAGTTTTAAGACCTCAGAGAATATTTTCGTTTTAAGGTTGTCTTAGGGCAGTAGTTTCAGAGGTCCATCCACATTCTATGGCACTAGGAAGTCTAGAGTCCATGAGAATTTCAAATTCTGTTGTGCATTTTCTCCCGTTAGATCAGGATTCTTCTATGGAATCTTTAATAAAATGTTCACTAATGGTAGCCAGGCACCATCCAGCTCTAGTCTCATGGCAAAGGAGGAAGTTGTCCATGGATGCAATAAGCCACTTGTTTCATACCCTCTCCTATTCCTGACTCTTCTTCTTCCTCTGTTTTTCTAGGTGAATAGAAACCAATTGTTGTGCCTTAGGTGGTGGTTTGCAAACTTTTAAGACCCACCCCACCCCCAAAAAAAAATCCAAACCCACCATATTTGAGTTGATTCTGATTCATAGAGACACCATTGGGCTTCCAAGGCTGTAAATATTTATGGAATTAGATTGCTTCATCTTCCTCCTGTGGAGCAGCTGGTGAGTTTGAACCACCAACCTTCTAGATAGCAGCCTAATGTCTTACCCACTACACCACCAGGGCTCCTTTTTTTAAAACATCAGGTACCATCCAATGAACCAGGAGGTAGAATAGAAACACTAAACAAGTTATTAGGCCATTTAACTGGGATATCCATGAAACCATAACTCTAAACCTCCAAACCAAGGCAGCATATCCCACAAGGTGTTTGGTTGTACATAAGCAACTACTCCTTATTTTTGGTAATTGTTGTAAATATATCCATCACACAATTTCTGCCAATTCAACTTTTTACAGCTGTACAACTTATTCACAGCAATTACAGTAATCAGCTGTGCAACCTACCCTTAATCAATGTGATTTTTCCATCACCATTGGCCCTACTTTGCCTTCCTCTCTCCTGCCCCTGGTAACAACTCATAAACTTTGGTCTCTATACATTTGCCTTATCTTGCCTTTTTATATAAATGAGGTCATATATTTTATCCTTTTGTGATTCACTTACTTCACTCATCATAATGTCTTTAAGCTCCATCCACACTGTAGCATCCATACTGTCCTACTGAATGAGTAATATACCATCGTATATATGTATCATATTTTGTTTATCCATTCTTCTATTGATGGGCATTGAGGTTGTTTCCACCTTTTGGCTATTGTGAATACTGCTGCAATGAACATTGGTGTTCAAGTCTCATTTTTGAGCCTTCACTTTCAAGTCTTTTAGGTAGGCTTCTACAAGTGGAAATGCTGACTCATATAGCATTTTCTTGAAGTACATCATCATCAGTGATAGGACATTATCCATACACATACAAGGAACACAGTTAATACAACTGTTATTCAAATTTATCCACCAATCACTGATGCCAAAGATGCATAAGTTGTATTTTTTACCAATTTCTGCAGTCTGAAATTGATAAAATGTGCAATCAAGATGCATTGATAATTACTGTTGATTATAATGTGAAAGTTGGAAACAAGAAGGATCAGTAGCTGGAAAATGTGGCCTTGGTGATATATATGACTCCAGAGATCACACCACAGAATTTTTGAAAACCAAGAACTTATTCATTGCAAACACCTTTTTTCAACAATCTGAACAGCAACTGTACACATGGACCTTACCAGATGGAATACATAGGAATTAAATCGATTATATCTGTGGAAAGAGGCAATGAAGAAGCTCAGCATCATCAGTCTGAACAAGGCCAGGAGCCAACTGCAGAACAGACAATCAATTGCTCATATGTAAGTTAAAGTTAAAGCTGAAGAAAATCAAAACAAGTCTATGAGAAACAAAGTACAACCTTGAATATATCCTACCTGAATTTGGAGACTGTCTCAAGAATAGATTTGGTGCATTCAACACGTAATGATTGAAGACCAGATAGTTGCTGGATGAACATACAGATTGAATAAGTGTGGTAAAAGGATACAACCCTGAAACATACTTTGCCTGAATGTAAACCATGCTTTATCCCCTTCTCCTGTTTGAATGACTTGAAGAAAGCAAAACGTCATCAAAAAGATAGGAAAGAAAGAAAAGACAAAAATAGATGTCAGAAGAGACTCTGAAATTTGCTTTTGGACTAGAGTAGCTATAGTGAATGGAAGGAATTATGAAGTAAAAGAGCTGAAGAGATTTCAAAAATAAGCTTGGCCTTTGGAGGAAAAGAAAAAAAAAAGTAAAATGTTATAACAGAATGTGCAAAGACCTAGAGTTAGAAAAACAAAAAGCTAGAACATGCTTGGCATTTCTCAAGCTGAAAGAACTGATGAAGCCTCAAGTTGCAATAGTGAAGGATTCTATGGGCAAAATATTGAACAACACAGAAAGTATCCAAGGAAGATAAAAGGAATACAAATTCACTGTACCAGAAAGAATTGGTTGACATTCAACCATTTCAGGAAGTAGCATATGATCAGGAACCAATGGTATTGAAAGAAGTCCAAACTGCACTGTTTCAAAAAATGAATGCAATGTTGGAAATGCTCACTCATCTATGCCAAGATATTTAAAGATGGTTATGTGGCCAACCAAGTGGAAGAGATCGATATTTCTGCTCATTCCAAAGAAAAGAGTTGCAATAGAATGTGGAAATTATCAAATGATATCATTAATATTTCACACAAGTTAAGTTTTGCTGAAGATAATTCAAAAATGGTTTCAGCAGTGCATCAATGGGAAACTGTCAGGAATTCAAGCCAGATCCAGAAGAGGACGTGGAACAAAGGATATCATTACTGATGTTAAATGGATCTTGGCTGAAAGTAGAGAATGCCAGAAAGTTGTTTACTTGTTTTTCATTGACTTTGCAAAGTATTCAAGTCTGTGGATCATAACAAAGTATGGCTAACATTGTGAAGAAAGGGAATTACAGAACACTTCATTGTGCTCATGTGGAAACAGTACACAGACTAAGGGGCAGCCATTCAAACAGAACATGCAAATACTGTATGGTTCAAAATCAGGAAAGGTGTACTTCAGGATTGCATCATTTCACCACTCTTATTCAATCTGTATGTTGGGCAAATAATCTGAGAACTGGGCTATATAAAGAAGAACATGGCATCATGATTAAGACAGAAACTAAATTAGTGGTTGTCAAGGGCTGGGGAAAGGATATGGCTGCTACTGGGAATAGGGTTTCCTTTTGCAGTGATCGAAGTATTCTGGAATTAGATAGTGGTGATGGATGCACAACTCTGAATATGCTTAAAAAAACTATTGAATTATATACTTTAATCAGGTGAATTTTAATGCATGTGAATTACATCTCAACAAAGCTGTTATTTTTTAAAACACATTTCTTCTCAAAATCTCCTTAGATGATAATCATGAAAACCTCAAAAGGAATAAAAATATTGTATCTTCCTAACAGCAAATTCCTAATCTTCATAGATAAAGAAAAAAAAAATCAGAGTTCCGTTGTATTTGTTCCTTTTGACACCTAAAACCTGTTTTTAGTTTACATGCACTGAAAGCCATAAAGATTGAATTTTTCACTTTCATTCACTCATTTAAGAAATACATATTAGGTGACTACATGCTAATGTAGTGATAGTTTTTGTCTTCAAGAACGTTCTTCAAGTCAAGGAAATAAACACTAAAATCAGATTTTTACATACATATTCCACCCTCTCCCTTCAAGTATATACATATATTCTACCTTCTCTCAGTTAAGTGTCCCCTAAATCCAAGAAGCCCTGGAGGTGCAGCAGTTAAATGCTCACCTGCTAACAGGATAGTCAGCAGTTCGAACCCATGAACCCACCCCCTGGGAGAAAGGTATAGCAGTTGGCTTCTGTAAAGATTTACAGCCTTGGAACCTCTCTGGGCAGTCCTACTCTGTCCTATAAGGTAGCTGAGTCGAGCTGACTTGATGGAAACCAGCAACAGGTTCCCTAAATCCAATCCCCTCTTTCATACAAGGATATTGCTCACACATTTATCCCTCTCCCTCCTACATCATCAATTTTTCCCTCTCTACTGGATTATTACCTTCAGCATACAAACCTGCAAAATCCATATTAATTTTTAAAAACTCCTTGACCTCACATCTCTACTCCAGCTACTGCTCTTGTTCTTTCCTTCCCTTTACAACAAAGCTCTTTGAAATATTGTTTAGTACTCTGCTAATCCCAGTGTCTCCACTCTTATTTTCTTTTAAAAGGAGCTCTGGTAGTGTAGTGGTTTAAGGCATTTGGCTGCTAACCAGAAAATCAGCGGTTCAAACCCACCAGCTGCTCTGCAGAAGAAATATGGGGCGATCTATTTTCATAAAGATTTACAGCCTTGGAAGCCCAATGTGGCTCACTGTGAGTCAGAATTGACTCAGTGGCAGTGGGTTTGGTTTTGGTTTAATTTTCTCTTAAACACATGGCAAGTAGGTTTACATCCTCCTTGCTTCATTGAAATTACTCTTTCCATGTCACCAGTAATCCAAGTACCACATATTCCAGGCTTTATCCTTACATTCCCACTGCTCTCTGTAAGTCTCTTTTGCTCATTTCTTTCTTCTTCTTAATCTCGAAATGTTGGAAAGTCCTGTCTATACTCCTTCCTTATGTGTTCTTATCCAGTCACATGATCTTAAATACATCCTTATGCCTCTAACTTATATCTATAACCTCTCCTCTAAACTCCAAACTTTTATATCCAGCTGCCTACTTGACATCACCACATGGATACCTAATAAGTTAATGGGCACAAAAATGAAGCCCCCAATATCCTCCCCAAAGCAACTCCTCCTGCAGTCTTCCCCACTTTGTTCAAAGCAACTATATCCTTCCAGTTTCTCAAGCCAAGCACTCAAATCCTCTATCACATCCTAAATCCAATGCATCAGCAAATCCTGCCAGCACTTCAAAATGTATCAAGCATTTCAGCACATGTTATCATCCCCAACCATCAACCTAGTTCAAAGATCAGCTGCATTCCAGATTACCCCACTGACCTCCTAACCAACCTCACTGCATCATCCACTTTCAAACCAGTCTATTTTCACGTTACTTTGTGCTCAAACCCTGTAATTAATGACACCTCTCAAAATCTTCACTATGACCTAACTGGACTCTCCATTACTTTACATATCTTATCTTCTGACCCTTTCCTTATTCCAGCCACACTGTTTCCTGTGGTTCCTTGAACATGTGAGGTATACTTCCTGTACACTTTTTGGACCCTTTGCCCAGAAGGCTCTGCCCTCAGGTACATCCCTCTTTGGTTCAGATCTTTATTCAAAATGCACCTTTTCAGTGAGGACTTCCCTAGCTCTAAAATAGACCAACACCTTTCAACATTTTAGATTGTTTTTCCTTATTTATTGTTTCTGAAATCATCACTATAACTATATTTTACTTATGTTTTTACTTACCATCTGTCTTCCTCAACAGAATGTAAGCTGTCTGGGGGCAGAGAGTTTTTTCTATTGTGTGCACAGTGCACCTCAGTGCATGGACTAGAGTCGGGCTGTATGCCAGGCACACAGTGCTCAATAGAGAATCTATTGACAGATTATCAGTGAAGGCACATTGGGGGTGTTGTAAAAACAACAGAAAAAAAAAATGGAGTTATCCTAAGGAAGAAAAGGATCATTTGTCCTTAGATACAGTGATAATGTGCCTGTCATATCGTGATGATTTCTACAACAGTCTAATTCTTATTCATCCTTCAAGTCCCAACTCACGTCTCATCGCCTTCATAAATCTTTTCCGATACACCTAGTACTCAAGGATTCTCTCCTTTGCTCATCTTCTAAACTCTTACATTCAACGTTAATCACTTAGCACTTAAAGGCTGTGTATAGTTAATTAGCTGTATATATGCACATGGATTCATATGCATACTCTTTCTAAAACCTAATTGTCATCTTTTAGGGAACATGACCCTCATCCGATTCTTCTCCATATACCCACTTTTCCCTCACTGAGAATTTGCCTGCTTCTGTATATGTCTGGCCTGTTTTTACTAGATATGGGGGGACCTGAGCATCATGATGTTTTGAAAAGCCAAGATTTGCCAGTGCTCAAAGCTCTGGGCACTCCAGGGAACTTTCAGGAGAAACATTTCTAAACAGAGGCGGGAGTGGGGGAGGCGTCCACAATGACAAGATTAGAGATGGAGATTTTCTTTTTTATATAAACCTTTTTCAATGTCCCTTCAAAAAGCAGATGAAAGATGCCCATAGTCTGCCTTACATGACATTAATCTACTTCCATAAAGATTTACTGCCTCAGAAACCCAAAGGGGTTCGCTATGAGTCGCAATCAACTTGATGGCAGTGAGTTTTGTTTTGTTTTGTTTATATTACATTAATAAGAAAAAAAAACTCACTGCCATCAAATCAATTCCAACTCATAGCAACCACCTTTGGGTTTCTGACGCAGTAAATCTTTATGGAAGTAGATTGCCTAGTCTTTCTTTGTGGAGTATCTGGTGGGTTTGAACTACCAACCTTCTGGTTAGCAGTCAAATGCCTTAGGCGCTATGCCATCAGAGCACCTTATTATATTAATAGCATCCCCCAAATTCCTGGGATACCCTTAGATTTTTTAAGGAATCATAACAACTAAAAAGGGTTTCGGGCACTATAAGTAGCATTGAAAGCTAGGTTGTTGTTGTTGTTGCAGTTAGCTGCTGTCGAGTCAACCCCCAGCTCAGTGTAACTCCATATGCAGAGAAATGAAATGCTGCCCAATCCTGTGCCATCCCCATGACCAGTTACAGATCACATCATTGTGATCCAGGGGATTTTCATTGGTTGATTTTCTGAAATAGATTGCCAGGCCTTTCTTCCTAGTCTGTCTTAGTCTGGAAGCTCTGCTGAAACCTGTTCAGCATCATAGCAACATGCAAACCTCCACTGACAGGTGATGACTGTGCATGTGGTGCATTGGCAAGGAATCTAGCTGAGGTCTCGACCCGTATGGAAAATGAGAATTCTACCACTGAACCACCATTGCTCTCAAAAGCTACACCAAAAAAAAAAAAAAAAAACACCAAACCCACTGCCATCAAGTCAATTCCGACCCATAGTGATCCTCACTGGGTTTTTGAGGTGGCAAATCTTTACAGAAGTAGATTGTCCTGTCCTCCTTCCACAGAGTGGCTGGTGGGCCATAGGAACAGGTAAATATAGAAAAATACAGAAAAGTCATCAAGTAACAGTAAATTTGACAAATGACTTTTAAAACTATTCCAAATAAAGCAAAAGATAACTTCAAGTGATTTTACACTTCCAAGAAAGCATCAATACAATCAAGTGTGTTTTCTTTAGCCAAAGGCTACTTTATCATTCTACTCATTTCAAATACTTCACCACGAATCATCCTGCACAATAAAGGTTTCTCCCTTATCTTCACTCATTCAACAGTTGATGATGTGCCTCTAGTGTTTACACGCTAGATGAATGAAGACAGTCACCGGAGAATCATTGTAACCAAGCTCTTTGCGTCTCTGCAGGTCAGCCAGCAAGCAGCACTTTCCCTTTAATCATGCTCTATCCCTCTGTCCCAAACCACCCCCAAGAGTTTAAAAATATACGTACTAAGTCGTAAATCATCTATTAAATGCACACACTTAAGTTCAAAAGAAGATACTGGGGGAGGTGTTCTCTGAATGATAAGAATGTGCAGTGCAGTGCACCCTTGCTTAGGAGGTCATATAATTGAGCAGTTAAAAGCAGAGATGAAGGAGTCACACAAGCTTAGGTTCCGATCCTGGTTCCTCCATGGCTGAGCTGCCCAATTCAAGCAAATCTTTGAACCTCTGAGTGTCTGCTCCAGCCTCTGGAAAATGGAAGGAAATAGCAATACTTACTTCACATGGGGAGTCACTAAGTGATGTAAATGGTTAATGCACTTGGCTGCTAACCAAAAGGCTGGCAGTTCAAGTCCATCCAGAAGAAAGCCTTGATGAACTACTTGAAAATCAGCCATTGAAAACCCAGTGGAGTATGGTTCCATTCTGACAAACAACGAATCAGAGGTGACAACTCAATGGCAACTAGTCAACCTCACATGACATTTGTAAAGATAAAATGCAATAAACACTTCCACTGACAGACAGGTGATGTTCCATGATTGTTCTCTCCAGGGCGTGTGTCTACTTGAGGTAAATGTTTAACTCACATGGCGTACTGTACTGCTTGGCTCACAGTAAAAGTTTAATAAGTGTTACTTAATATTATATAATAGGAAAAAAAGCAACAATAACAAATCAACCATCACTCCTACGTTTTAAATTGCACCCTTTTACTTAAGAGAGTGTGGACGGTGATTCTGCTTAAGAACTTGATCATCAAGAATTTGACTGTTCACAGGGGACATCAAGCTCAGTTGGCATAACATAATATACAAAACACTGTTCCACCTCCTTCTTTGGCGAGTAGCGACTGGGATCTTAAAAGCTAGCAAGCTGCCATCTAGATGCAACGATGGGTCTCTCCTCGTCAAGAGCAAAGAAGAAAGAAGAAAACCAAAATTAATGGAAACAATCAGTCTTCGCAACTGGTACACCATCCGATCTGCAACCTATATAACTATGAGACCAGAAGAACTAAATGGTGCCTGGCTACCACTGTCATCCACTTGGAAGGGATGTAGGAGATCCTGCATAGACAGGGAGAACAATGTGGAACAAAACTCAAAATCATTTGGAGGGGAAAAAAAAAAAAAAAGATGGTGGGGACCAGGTTTGCTGGTCCAATAGAGCCTGGTGGAACCTCTGAGACTATGGCCCCTAGCTGCCCTTCAGGTCTGGAATTGAACCCACACCTGTGGTTTCCAGCCAAACAAAGTACAGCCATGTGAGTTAAACATTTACCTCAAGTAGACACACGCCCTGGAGAGAACAATCATGGGAGAAGGAAGGGCTGCTTATGCACAAGGAGACAGGTCAGGGTGCAGAAGAGTATGGAGGGATGGACACTGGGAAGTGATAACTATGGGGAGGAAGTGAGAGGGGAGCTATTGCATTGTGGTAAACTGTGGTCAATGACATGAGACAAAGTATATGTGAACTGCTGTATAGAAAGTGAATTTGCTCTGTAAATCTTCACCCAAATCACAATAAAAAAAAATTAAAAAAAGAAAAAAAGAATTTGACTGTTATTTTTTTTTTTTCCTGATGAGACCCCTGAGACTATGACCCCTAGTTACCCTTCAGGTCTGGAAGTGAACTCACTCCTGTGGCTTCCAGACAAACAACAGACAGGCCTAAGGGGTAAACATTTACATCAGGTAGATACGCTACATGGAGCCATGAGAGAACAGAAGGGCAGTGTTTGTACAGGGAGCCCACTCGGGGTGGGGGGCAGGAGTGCATGGAAGGGAAGGACACAAGGAAAAGGTAACTATGAGGAGGAAGTAGGAAGAGAGCTGCTACATGGTGGGGAATTGCAGTCAATGTCATGAAACAAGATGTGTATGAACTGCTGTACGGAAAATATATTTGCTCTGTAAACTTCCACCCAAATCACAATAAAATTTTTTTAAAAATTGACTTTTTTGAATCAAAGCTTTTTTTTACTAGTTCTTTGTATCACACATTGTAAAGGCCAAGGAACTCTCCTTTTATACAGGATAGGCCAATGATGGACACATGGATTATATAGTGAGGCTGAGAGCCCACCTACAGGGAAGACTGAAATGAGTGTAAATTTCTTAACAAAGGAGCTGAAATTGGGGAAGTTGGTTCTAGACAATTCCAAGGCGTCAGGGGTTATAGAGACGTAGAGAATAGAGGAGACAGTGGTGAGCTCTCCAGATATGGAGAATGGCCGCAGCAATATTTAAGTAGTTGAGGCCACCAGGCAAGCTATGGCCAGGAAAAATAGCCCTGCAGCAGAGTAGGTAATAAACTCTTTTTGGAAAAGCCATGTCTGAGGTTGATTTTGAAGTCTCTGAGTTGTAATTACTCTTTTATCCCTAAAATGTCTCTAACAGTCTGCTACTCAAAATATCTTGTCACTGGTGTTTAAGAAATAAAAAAGTAGGGGCTATGCCACAAGAGCGTAAAGGAGAGGAGATTGTGAGAGGAAACTGGACCTGAAGTTGCTGTTGTTGTTGTTGCTATTGTTAGATGTGCTTGAGTGAGCTCGAACTCATAGCAACCCTATGCACAAAAGAACAAAACACTGCCGGGTCCTGCACCACCCTCACAGTCATTGGTATGCTTGAGCCCATAGATCAAGCTGTCAATCCATCTCATTGAGGTTCTCTCCCTTGTTCGGTGGCCCTCTACTTCACCAAGCATGATATCCTTCTCTAGGGACTCATCCATTCTGAAAACTTGATCAAAGTACATATGATGAGGTCCTGCCATCACGGCCTCTACGGAGCATTTCAGCTGTTCTTCTTCCAAGACAGATTTGTTCCTTCTTCTGGCAGCCCATAGAATTTTCCCATATTCTTCACCAACAACACAGTTCAAAGACATCAATTCTTTGTCAGTCTTCCTTATTCATTGTCCAGATTTCACATGTATATAAGGCTATTGAAAATACCATGGCTTGGGTCAGGCACACCTTAGCCTTTAAAGTGACATCTTTGCTCTTTGACACTTTAAAGAGGTCTTTTGCAGTAGATTTGCCCAATGCAATAGGTCATCTGATTTCTTGACTGCTGAAACTCTTGAGAATTAAGAGCAAAAAGTGATGAGAGGGTGTAAAGTCCCCCAAATCCTTAGAAGTATTGGGAAGGACACTGGATCCCCAATATTTGCATAGACAAGAGCTTCAGTTCTGTTTAAAACAGATTTGAAAGAAAAATATGACCCTAGAAGCTGGAGGACTTGGGGATACTCAGTTTATAAATAGTAATTCTTATATCTGCTATTTACTTAAAATTACAAAACACTAAGGACCATGAAATAGGAAATTAAAATTTACAAGGATATTTAGCTTAAAATATGTAGAAACCCTCATTATCAAAATGCTTACATTTAAATAAATGCAGAAGTATAAGTTGAGGACTAAGAAATACCTTAAAAGATAATATTGAAAGCAACATTTAAACAGAAATCGGCAACAGTGAAAATTTCTGTCTTGCTTCCTACTGTGTGACTTGGAAAACTTATTTAAGTTTTCAAAGTTTCATGTGTCTCCTCTGTAAAATGAGGATTATGGGACTGTTACCTTTATTATTATTATTATTATTTGGGTGAAAGTTCACAGAACAAATTCATTTTCCGCACAGCAATTCATACACATTTTGTTTCATGACATTGACTGCAGTGTCTCCAGTGTAACTGCTCTCTTCCCACTTCCTCCCTATAGTTACCTCTTCCCTGTGTCCTTTCCTAGGCATTCCTGCCCCGAGGTATCCCTCTGTAAAAATACTGCCCTTCCGTTCTCCCATGAGTGATCATTCTAAGGATTGTTTCTAAACCAAAAACCAAACTCACTGCCATCAAGTCAATTCAACTCACAGCGACCTCTCTTTGGGTTTCCGAGGTGGTATCTTTCCATAAGTAGATTGCCTATTCTTCCTTCTGAGGAGTAGCTGGTGGGTTTGAACTGCCAGCCTTCTAGTTAACAGTCAAATGCCTTAGGCATGTTCACCCTATATACCTGTTGTTTGTCTGGAAGCCATGGTAGTGTGTTCAATTCCAAACCTGAAATGTTGGGACCATGATCTTTAACTGAGTATCTACATTCCCTTCACCCCCACCCACCATTTTGTCTCAAGTCATCCACAATTGGGATTCCCCCTCCATACCTGACACTGCCTGTTCCCATGGGCTCCATGGGCTTTAAAGACCCTCCAAAATCCCTTGCTGGCCTTTTTGGACTTTAACAGACCTTAAGAGTTTGGATTTGGCTCATACATTTAGCTTCAGCAGCAACTTCACACTGCCCTCCCCACTGCCTTGAATGTGATTTTTGTCTCCAGCCACCATCCCCATGACTGCACCTACACATGTCCAAGAAGATGAGATGCCAAACAAATAACATAATGTCTGCAAATGTTTGGTACAAATATCAAACATCATAATTTGATTTTCTAATAGCAGTTACAGAAAGATGCCTAAGTAATCCATACCATTGTATTTAAGACTTACCAGCTTATACTTTTTAAAATTGTATGCTCATCTATCTATTTCGCTTCCTATTGCTATTTCTGGGGAGCTCTGGTGGCATAGAACCTAACGCATTTGACTGCTAACCAGAAGGCTGTCAGTTCAAACCACCAGCCACTCCTCGGAAAGAAAATTGGGCAATCTACTTCCATAGTGATACTGCCTCAAAAACCCAAGGAGGGGTCTCTATGAGTTGGATCTGACTCGATGGCAAACACGTTGCTATTTCTGTTGTGATGGCTTTGGAATCTGTCCCCAAAAGAGCAGGCAAAAACTGTATTTGTCTTTATTTACAAATCTTATGCCTATAGGAGCAAACAAGTGCAAATGTATGGGGAATACACTTATAAATGTTACTACTACTGCAGACTATAACAGATGTTTAAAATGCTTAAAATATGAAAATTTGGGGTAACCTTAATTTAACTGACTCATACAGATGAGGACAACTCCCAATGTGCAACTGTGAGTCAGTCTGAGATTTCCTCCATAATACATAATAATGTATTGTGTACATTACAGGCCCTCTGAAGACTCTCAGTGGGGCCCTGTGCATCCTCTGAGCTCAGGCTGCAGGCCCCTCCTCCTAAGGAGGGGAGGTTACAACTCAAAGGTCCTGATACACTTTGCTTCAGCTACCTTAATGCTTCCCAAGGTGGTACTTAACCTCTACAGCATTCCTTTTTCTTCTCTTTCTTTTCCTAACCTCTAATTCACCTTTTTAATCATTATTCTCAACAGAAACCTTTTTAACTAAGCTTTTAGCACTTTAGCCCAAGACATTAAGTTCCACTAGATGATTCTAACCAAACCAGTTCTGTGCAGTTAGCTCCAACTCATGGAAAATCCATTTGTCAGAGTAGAATTGCACTCCAGAGGGTTTTCAATGGTTGTTTTGGAAGATTATCACCAGGCCTTTCTTCCAAGGTACTTCTGGGAGAACTCAAATGGCCAGCTTTCCAGCTAGCAGCCAAGCTTGTTAACCGTTTGCACATCCACCCAGGGACTCGGCTAGTTGATTTGGTAGCTGTAACTGACCAACCTTGCATCCCTGAGATTTATGTGAAAATTATGTTGTAATATAAAAATAAAAGGTGATACTGTAAATATAAAGATACTATAAATTGAACAATAGAATTGTTCCATTTATTAAAAGTCAAACCATTATTTAAAAACAACAAGAAACTTGGCAGTAAATTAAATACTAAAATAATAAATATTCAACATAGCAACTGTAAAGGAAATCACAAGCCCTTTATGCTAAGTCACTTCTCATTGACTCTAGGTAGCTGGTTTCTTTAAAACTGTCTTTCATATCCAAATATTGTCATGTCCATCAGCTACAGTCATTTTCTTGCTCAGTCACAAAAGCTCCTGTCATCTTTGGACAGGATTCTGACAGCTTACAGAGCATCAATTCTGTCACTAACACTTTTTCTTTTCAACCTACATAAGATTACATTATCTTAACCAGGCTAGAGACATTCTTTTTCTGTTAAGATCAACCTTTAGGGCAAACCTGTCCTCATTCTGAGTTTTTCTGCAGGGTCAATTTCAAGGGCTCCCCTCCCTCTCCCTGTCAGCAACCTTAGTCAGTTCGCGGTAGCCATGCTCAAGAACGCAAAAAATGTTTCCCTCAGTTAATACTTCATTAACTTTGGAGGTGAATGACTTTAGAGGTGTGCTTCTGCTAAATTATAACCGGCACATTCAGGTCAATTATCACCCCTCTATCTATCCTGACATATTTCTCTCTCAGGCAGTAAGAACTGCCACCTCTCTCAGAGTACCAGCTTCTCAAAGAACCCTTTAGCCAGGTGACCACCTGAACTCTCCAGGTGGGGGAGCATTTCAAGCGATCTCCCTTGAAGAACTCCACATAGTCTTCTCTTCTTCACACATTTCTCACTTATATCATAAAAACTCACACAGCATTGAAGGTGCATCATGGTTGTTTTCCACACATAAGATACTGTTGGACTTTTCATTTATTTATGTAAAAATGGCATGTGTTAATATTTACTGACAATATTTAGGCACAATTGACCAGTCCATGTAGGATATCACCTAAAACTGACTGGACACAATGACTATTGTGGGTTGAATTTTGTCTCCCAGAAAGATATGCTGACCTTCAAACTCCTGTACTTATGAATGTGACCCTGTTTAGAAATAGGGGTTTTCTTTTGCTATGCTAAATAACTTATACTAGAGTTAAGCTGGGTTCTAAACCTAATCCCCTCTGAATGGTCTCTTATAAAAAGAAAAAATAGGCATGGAGAGACCTACACACAGGGGATGATAGATGCCATGTGACATCAACAAGCCCAGGAACACCAAGGACTGCCAGCAGCTACTAGACTAAGAAGGGCCTTCCCCTATAGCTGATACCCTGACCTCAGACTACTAGCTTTCAGAATTGTGATGATTGACTCAGTTCAAAATTAACTCACCTCAGAGCAACTGCAAAAAGTAAATAACCCCTTGTCAAGAAGTAAGAGTGAGAAGATGTGATAAAAATGCTTGCATCTTCAGTGGGGTAAATTTATCACTCTTGAGGTATTTTATATCTAGGTATATGTTGCTGTCTAAATCACATAAAACTTCATTCACTCCCATATATTTACTGTACATGTACTATGTGTCACACAGTGTGGTAAACACCGGAATGGACACAGTTCAGACAGACACAGCCCTTGCCTTGTGGAGTTTATAGCGATGTGGGTGACAAACTCAACACCAATAGACATACAACTGAATTTATGATTATCAACTGTGAGGAAGGCTATGGGGTAAAGTTAAAGGGTTTGATGACTATTTTGAGACAGGAGGAATTTAGATGGAGAAAGATATTTAAGCCCAAAATGAATAGGAATAGGCCTGCAGAGTGATAGAAGATGAGAATGGTGAGGAAATAGAGAGGAAGGTGAAATTTGATGACCATGGCCAAATAATGGGTATCAATGCTATTGGGTAAGCAAGGACGGTGAAGTTTTTGTAGTATACTGGGGTGGTGCAAATAGGTAATGCATTTGGCTGCTAACCAAAAAGTTGTTGAAGTCAAGTTAAATTATAGTTCAATTACCCATCCTTCCTATAACCATTCCCCACCCTAGTTGGAGACAGAGGAGCAGACTTGATAACTCATTTCCTTAGCTTCTTTTTTATTTTTCAGAAACCCAGCCAAGACCAACTTGAGATCAATTAACACCAGCTCCGATCTGTTTTGGCCCATAGTCATGAGTGGGGAGACAAACAGGAATGAAGTTGCTAGGACCTAACATCTCCCTCTCTCCCTAAGCCCAGATCAGCTGATGACAGGAAGTCAGTGTAACTCATCCGGTGTGCAAGTGCTCTGCATTAAAAATTGACAGTCCCTTTAAACCAAGGTGAACAAAACCTCAGCCAATCTCAAACTAATTCATGCCCAAATTCCTGAAATGTATATGCGTATGTATAGAACCCTTTCCTGAACAAAAACTGTAACCCAACCCCCACTCAGAGAGTCAGATTTGGGTACTGGCCCCTGTCTCTTTACCATGTGCATGGTTATAAACTACCTTTCTCATCTCTCAAGCACGCAGGGTGTGTGAACTGATTTGGCTTAATCACGCACCAAGCAAGGACTCACTTTAGTCTGACTTCATTGTCAACTCATGTCCATCCAGAGATGCCTTGGAAGAAAGACCTGGCAAACTCCTTCTGAAAAATCAGCTATTGAAAACTTTATGGAGCTACTCTGACACACATGGGATTGCCATGAATCAGAATTGACTTAAATGCAATTTAAGTGGTGGTGGCAGCATCCCCAGCTACTTTGTCTATGGGAAGATAAGAGGGTCATAAAAACTCTGTCAATCCAAGTCACTGGGCTTTCATTGTTCAGTTGTCCTGTCTTCACAGTCAATATGGGAAGGAAGAAGTGACAAACAGTTTAAATTCTGGCTGCTGAGGTTGTCATCAAGTCAATCCTTGAACTTTCCAGATACAATTAATTACTAAATACATTGAGTTCACATAATACTTTGATCACAACTTCACTGTATCACAAGTGCTGTATTATTATTAGATCTTTATAAATTTTTTTCATCTTCTAGCTTTTGATATTACAAAAAGATTACACGAAGGTTATATTTTTTTCTTTGTATCTCTGGAATCTGGAATTAGTCTAGAAAAGAGTATCTACTCCATATATGTAAAATAAATACATGAAAAAAGAAATCAATTAATCAATCAGTCATTAGACTCTGTAGAATTCTTTTGCAGTTCGAGTAGGTATGGGTTTATATACAACACATACATACAGTTTCACATACATAAATTAGTATTTTTATATAAAAGTCTAAAGATAATAGTTTGATGAGATAACTCTATTGGATGAATATTTTTTACTTTTCATAATTTATTTTGTTTTTGTTGAGAATATACACAGCAGAACATACACCAAGCAACTATTTCTACATGTACAATTCAGGGACTTTGATCACATTCTTCAAGTTGTGCAACCATTCGCATCCTTCTTTTCTAAGTTGTTCTTTCACCATTAACATAAACTCACTGTCCCCTAAGTTTTCTATCAACCTTTCCAGTTGTTGCTGTCAATTTGATCTCACTCCGATAGTCCTTAAAGGGGCATAATGTTCAAGGCAGACAGTCTTTACTAGGTAAGCTGAACTATTTTTTGGTTTTAAGAATCTTAATGAAAGAAAAAAAGAAGTGGAAAAATATGCTGACCCAAGCATCAGGTCATTTTCTTATAAAATTATAAAGGTCTTATGAGGGCTAGTCAGTTGCAGATATAAAGAATTACTGCTACCTGACTTCAAAAATGAATGCATTCAGTCTCAAAAACAACTCAGCACTGAGTTCTTTTGCACTCATTAAAAATCTGATTGTCTCAACTAAAAACAAAACAAAACAAAATGCTTCTGTTCCAAACTAATGTCATGTGAATGTCATTATTCTCAAAATGTCCTATCTGGAATCATTACATTTTGCACAATAATGCCAGCCACCCACAGTTTCAGAAGCTCTTTCACCCCCGACAATGACCGGGTATCAAGTGTAATAGGACCAGACGCAGCAAACAAATTAAAATGTGTGTCTTTGTCGAATGATACTGTTTCAAGGAGTATAAGTGACACCGTAATTAATGTCTGTGAACAGCTGGCTTTAAAGATTAAAGAAAGTGATTATTTGCCCTGCCAATGGACAGATCCACCTGAATGTTCTGGGATCTTGGCATTTCAAGAGATAATGCAGTGAATTACTATGGATAAGAGCATGCTATTTAGAAAAATATAGCCCAATAATACAACCAGAGAAAACCATATTGAAATATTTCAAGAGGTAACACAAAATTTTAATATACAAAGCCAGAAATTGTGTGTTGCTGTTTACACAGGCAGAGCTAAATCACAGATTTATCCAAGCAGGAAATCATTTGATTACAAAGAATGATTTCGATTCTTTCTGGATATGCTTCTTCCTTTATCCCCACATTACTTATCTTTGAAAGGAAGAGACGGAGAGGATGAGAGCAAGAGAGAAAATTTTCCTGCATATTTGGAGGACTGTGTACAGCAAAAATATATGCCAATTCGAGGTTCTCCATGTACAAATCAGTGACTTTGATTACATTCTTCATGTTGTACAACCATTCTCACTCTCCTTTTCTGAGTTGTTCCTCTCCATTAACATAAACTCACTGCTCTCTTAGGTTCCTACCTAATCTTTAGAGTTGCTGTTATCATTTTGATCCCATATAGATAGATGTTAAAAAAGCACAATGCTCAAAGCAGACATTCACTAGTGAAGCTAAACTATCATTTGCTTTAAAGAATTCAGGAGACATTTTTGGTTTAAAGTTTAAAGATTATCTTAGGGCAATAGTTTCAGGGGTTTATCCAGCCTCCATGGCTCCAGAAAGTCAGCAATCTGTGAGAATTTGAAATTATGGTCTGCATTTTCCCCTTTTGATCAGGATTCTTCTATGGAATCTTTGATCAAAATGTTCAGTAATGGTAGCCAGGCACTGTCCAGTTCTTCTGGCCTCGTGGCAAAGGAGGGAGCTGTGTGGAGGTAATTAGCCACACAGTCCATTTCCGCCTCCTGTTCTAAACTCTCTTCCTCTGCAGCTCCAGGTGAACAGAGAACAATTGCTATGCCTTGGATGGCCACTTGCAAGCTTTTAAGACCTCACTCACTATGTTCTAGGAGATAAAACAGAAGAACTGAATACATTATTAGGCCAATTAACTTAGATTTCTCCTGAATCCGTCCCCCTAATCCTCCAGATAAGAAACTAAATCCCATGAGGTGTTTGGTACATAAACATTGTCAGCAGCTACATTCTTTTTTCATTGTTGTAAATATATCTATCATAAAACTTTTGCCCTTTCATCTTTTGAAAGTGTATAACTTATTGGCAGAAATTATAATGATCAGCTGTGCAACCCTATCCTCACTGAATGTGATTTTTCCATAAACTAAAACTCAGTACTCCATAAACAATACCCCCTTCCTTTCTCCTCCTCTCTCCTGCCCTTAGAAACCACTAAGAAACTTTGGTCTCTGCACATTTGCCAGTTCTTGTCTTTTTATATAAGTGAGATCACATAATATTTGTCCTTTTGTGATTGTACATCATCAGTTTTAACAGGAGCCGTCCTTAAAAAGGTTGTGTGGTAAGGAAGTCCTATGACCATAAATAAAGAGTGTATCCAAAATCAAAGTATCAATTTCCCTTAAACAAAAATGTCTCCACTAGCAAATTGGCATGGGAGTCTGGGGACCAAATTCATCAAAGCAGAGCCCTGACACCCCTTCCAGATTTCCAGATTATTCAAGAACCATTGCATAACATGAGCAAGGGCCTGTATTTCGAAGCATAGTTTTCACAAATTACCTTATCACTACAAAAGATTTACTCCTTAGAAAATGAGGCCAGTTCATTCATATAACAAGTATTTCTTTCATAATTCAAATATTCACCTGTAAACTATAATTTCATAATGGCCTTGACTCCAATTTGCACATCAGCAAAATTATGCATTGAGGAGTTGCTTCAACATAGCTCATTAGAAAATATAAATCAGTCAGTGTCAACATTATACTTTATTTAATACACAAAAAGTTTTATAGAAGATTGAAAAAGGAAAAAAAGAAAAAAGAGGGGATAACATACTTTAAGCTCTGCTGGATTTTATCCCTTATTTGGAAGAATATGACAAATGCCCTGCCCTAGGGACAATCAAGACCTAGTTTAAGACAGAGCACCTGTTCTTAAGCAACGTTTTCTTGCTAGTACAGCACTGTTTAAAAAAAAAAAAAAGAAGAAGAAGAAGAAGAAAGAAAGAAAGAAAAAGGGGAAAAAGCTGTTTCTTCTCCTCTTTATGGAAATATGTTTATCCCAGTATCTCAGGGTCCCAACAATGAGTCCAGAAGCTCTCTTTACTCTTCAAGAAGACCTAGGCTCCTAGCAGTTATGTTTTCTGGTATCCACACTATTATCCCAGAGTTTTTAAGGCAAATTTGCTGATTTGACTCCATTCATGATGCCTGTTGCATAAGAAAGAATAAAGAATACAAGTAGGTAATAAACCATGTAAGTGTTGCAACCTGTAAAGTTAAAATAAATAAAAAATGTCGAAAGTGGATGAATTGGGAATTAAGTCTTCACAACAAATGAAGGCAATTACCTACACATTCCATTTCCTCTTCCTGTTCCTTACTCTCCTTCTTCCTCTATTGTTCCAGGTGAAGAAAGACAAATTTTGGTGCCTTGGATGGCCTTTTGCAATCTTTTAAGACCTCAGGCACTATGCGAAAATAAACTAGTACATGGAACAGTAGCAACAAATGCCATTCCTGAAAGAAGAGTCATTGACATGGCAACACCATAAACAAAGTGGCCACAAGTACTGGATTAAGAGCTGCCTGTAAAGGAGAAACTATGATAAGGAAAACTGAGCAAAGATGAGAAGAGCTAGAGACAAGATGAGGTTATTCATGTCCCTGAATTTCAAGAAAAAGAATTTGATCAAGCAGGTAATTCTTAAGTAGAAGAATAGCAGACAAGGAAACTTGAAGAAAAAGAACCAGAAGAAAACTGAGCTCCAACATTTTTGCAATAACTTGGATACAAAGTGATGAAGGACTAGATGAAATCTAGAGCTGTGGAAACAGTGAGAAAGAACCCAATCCAAGAGCCAAGGTAGATAGTGAATTGTCACAATCTGAAAACTGATTGGATAGGAGACCTGAAGCAGGAATTATTGTCAAAATAACTCCAAATGTTGCACCAGGAGCATACTGTAGAATTAGGGGGAGAGGGAAGGTGAACCAGATAACCTCTAATGTTCCTTCCAACTCTTTCTGTTAGGATTCCAAGAAAGATGGACAAAGACCTCACAGTTTTTAAAAAATTTATTTTACCACATTTTCTTCATTGTAAAAATACTTATTGGGGGCATTCTATGTGCCAGGCACTGTCCAAATCCTGCAGATACAATGGTGAACAACACAGGTCTTTGTCTCATAGGGTCTATATTCTAAAGGGAGTACCACAAAAATGTCACTGAAGGCTTTCAACAAAGCTTGCTCTGCTCTTGTTTATGTTTATATACAATCATGTTGCTGTGCTATAGGAAAGACATTGAAGGAGAGCAAAGTCTAAAGAAGGAAAATTCATTCAAAGTTTTGAGAGGTAATGGTGGTCACATTGGGTATTTAAAAAGAGGTACAACTTAAGATATTTGAAGATAGGATTTTCTGACTGGACTGGATATGGTGGGTGGAGGTAATAATGGTAGAGTCACGGATAACTGCCAAGTTTCTGCCTTAAGTAATTAGAGGTGTATAATGTCTTTTACTGGGATAGGGAAAATCTTGAGGGGCTGGAAGTTTAAGGGAGAAGGCTCTTATTATTTCAGAAGGTATTATTGACTGGAAATGTAAATGAGAAAAGGTGTGTCCAGTATCAGAGCTGCATCAAAAATTTTCCAGATGTATAGGAGAGGTGACCACAGGGTGGGTGTGAACATGTGGGGTTTGAGTTATGGCTTTTTGAGCACCCAAGTGCAAGAACTGGGGATTTCAGTGGGCAGAGAGAGAGTGAAACTTGCAAATTGAAACAGAGTAGATTCTTTTATATGCAAGTTAGAAAAAAAATCACAAAATATTTACTCATCATCAAGTAGTTTATTAGCACTGTCATATCACATACCACTGACAGTGAAGAGTCTAGGCAGGCATGTTCTTAGTGCCACAGGCAAGACTAAAGGCAAAAAGAAATGTTTTAGGAAAGAACATTAAGTGGCTTTACTGTAATATGTGAAGCCAAATGGCAATGTCATCACCCTCTCCTATAATCTCAGGTAATAAAAAAACCTTGTTGATAATACTGGCTTTTGTTTTCATGGCATTAACTGGTATCTGAAAGTCATGATCTCTGCTTTAATGTTTATTGAGTAATACCCAGTTCTGAAATATATTGATGGTACCCGGAAACAGCTAATCAATAGAGAATGGATTCTTTCTGACACAGAAAATCAGAACTTGGCAGATGAATGGACTTTCTGTCTTGGCTCTGAAATCAATAGGTCAATTGGTTCTGCCTCCAAATACTCAACATATAGTTAGCCTAAAAATAATAGACTCTTTTGGCCTGGTTCTGTGAATCTGTCTTTACACATTAGCTATATATTATAAATCTATAATTTATAAGTCGTTAAGTTATTGGGAAAAGACTAAAAAATAATCGACAGGATAATTAAATTAAAAGGCAGGGAATCAATTTTATATACAGTAAAACCTGCAAAAGCCAGAGTCTGTGTAAGGCAGAAACCTGTCAGAGAGGAAAAACTCAAATAGTTTTCACTAAAACAAGCAAGATAAAAGTTGTAAGACTGCACCCTGTCAACAGCGGAAAACTTCTGAGACTGGGAAAACAAGTCAGTCCTGTGGAGCTCCATTCTCCCCTGTGAGAAGGCATGTTTCAGTTCTAGATCAGCTGGCCTGCCAGTGAAACCTATGAACAATAGCCTTGTTTTTCCAGGTCTTGCAAGTTTTCCACCTCCCACAAGATGCAGTCTTACCACTTTTCTATCACTCTCTATTAGTGGAAATAATAATAAATATCATTTTAATGTCTTTTCTGACTTATCTTTGACTCATCATTCCTTACAAGGTATCACTGAAATAGGTCTTTTCTAATAACCAATTCTCCAATCCACTGGCTTTCAAACTGTGTTGCTCTAAATTCCAGGAATTCCTCAGAAGTAACTTAGGGGTTGGGCACTTTAGGGAATTGAGGGGAACCCATTTTTAACTTTGATGATATAACTATATGAAAGAATGTGTTCCAAAATATTAACTGAGGTTGTTTGTGGATGATAAGACTTCAAATGATTTTTACTTTCTTTCAGACCTTTGCTATTGCTTACATTTTCTATGTAAAAATGTTTCATTACATTTAGAATAAATTTATGTAATGAAAATGTTTGTAAATAAATTATTTTCATTTGGAGGGAAAAAAACCTTACTCTACTTATTTATTATTATGGAAAAATAAATTATGTTCTTGTTGAGTGAAAACTTAAACTATAAAATAATACTTTTTCTCTCTTTATATACTTCAGAAAGCTAGTGATAATTTTCTCTGGATACTGTGATGATAGGTGATTTTATGTTTGTGTTTGTCTATATTGTTACATGTTTTATGCATTGAATAAATGTTACCTCTATAATTTAAAAAAGTAATGTTGTTTTTCAAATGTTCCATACATTTTAGAAAAGTTGCTACTGATAATAAATATTTAATAAACCAAACCCACTGCCGCCAAGTTGATTTTAACTCATAGCGATCCCCATTGGGTTTCCAAGGCTATAAATCTTAACAGAAGCAGATTGCCTCATCTTCCTCCCACAGAGTAGCTAGTGGGTTTGAACTGCTGACCTTCTGGTTAGTAGTCAGATGCATTACCAGTTGTGGTAGTTAAATTTGTAT
>NW_006921839.1:4014797-4021839 GCF_000298275.1 Orycteropus afer afer | reverse complement strand
GGGAGCAGGAGGCAGAGCTGGACCTCAAGGTTGAGGGGCTTTCACCCAGTGCCTAGAGCCTGGCACTTTGAACTTGGACTTCTAGCCTTCAAACTGTAAGAGAATAAACTCTTGCTTGTTCGAGCCATCCCATCTGTGGTATATTCTTGTCTGAGTGGCACTAAGTAACCACAACATCAGTTGCCATCAAATCTATTCCGATTTATGGAGACCCCACATGGGTCAGAGCAGAACTGTGCTCCAGAGGGTTTTTGTGACTAATATTTAGAAGCAAATCACTAGGCCTTTCTTCTGAGTCACCTGGGATTTGAACCTCCAGCCTTTCAGGATTCAGCCAAAAGTATTAACCATTTTCCTCACCCAAGGACTCCAAAACACAACAACAACTTAAAAAATAAATAAATAAACCTTACTAGTGTGGCATATTTACATCAAAACTACATTTGTTAATGTTAATCAAATATCCTACCCATTCTCACCTCTTTTTTTTTTTTTTTTTTTTAAACCCTACTGACTGGCCCCATCTAGAAACCCTGGAAAGTAGAAAAACATTCATTCAGTCTTTTCTCATTTGTGAAGCCTCAAAATCAGTGAACATGATTGACAGAATGGCATTGGAGTGACAGCAGAGGAAGAATCTGCCATCCTTCTAAATGGCAATACGGGTAGGAGCTGGGACCATGAACATCAACTTGGGAATTCTCATCACATTTTGCTACAGACACCCAACAACAATATTATCTCTTTGTCTCAGCCATTTAATATACAGGTCCTTTAATTTCTTTTTCTCAGACATAGTAGCTTTTTTCCTCATACTGAAATCAGTGCATTATCATTTCAATCTCTGCCTTTCAAAATTGCATTCTCTTGCTCACATCTGAATCACGAAGAGTTAACTTTCGGACCTGACCTTACACTTGTGCCTAGAAATCCTGACCAGGAAAGCTTTCCTAAGTGAGCCCTCGGTGCCTTTATTTTATATCCAAGCCATCTTCCCAGTCAATGAACCTCCCTAAAAGATTAATGTAGTTTGAACTTTTATAGAGGAATATCATTTGTGTGCTGTCATATTTAGCACAAATGGTGCTTCAGTCACAGCTCAGTAATATTCCAGCATATTATTTCCAAGGCATTTGAGAATTTAAAGAATTATTGAAGGGCACGCTGTACTCATTTGGTAATAAGGCAGACAGCCCGGTGTCTACATACGATTTCAACAAATGGAATCACTGTTAATTTCATTGCACATAGCAAAATAGTTGTGATAATAACCTAGGTAAAAAAAATCCCATCGGAGGAAATATATGGGATATAATCTTTTGTAAGACCTCAAAAAAAGTATTGAAGAGGAAGTCTTAGGAGTTTAAAGCAAGATATAAGGACATAATCTTCTCGTATTGAATATGTATAATTAACACTTTATCAATCATGGGTGTGAGGCAACAGGCCTGCTTTGGCCATTGTTTGTCTGAAGAAGCTGTTAGTGTACATGCATACCTAGGAGATATTTTGGGTTAGCTTGCAGACTGATAAAGGGACTATTGCAATAAAGCAAATCACATCTTTTTTTTTCCTGGTACATATAACAGCTCTGTTTACACTACACTGTAGTCTGTTAAGTGTGCAATGACATTATGAAAAAGTTGAAATATTGTGAGGATTACTGTGGTGATGTTTGTGTGTCAACTTGGCTAGGCCTGGTTGAGTGGCTGGGCAGCTGGTGGTAGTTATTCCCCACGATGAGGCTGGCAATCAACTCCAGGAGAGATCTACCACAAGCAGTTGAGTAGCTGCCTTTAGGATGTGATCTGCTTCCTGTATATAAGGAGAAGCCTTGGGAATGGTCTCTAGCTTATAACACCTTGAACCTTGCACATAACCATGTCATTGTTCAGCAGCCTGCCATGCTCTGCTGACCTTGGGACTTAGAATGGATTTGAATTAATGGCCTGCTGTGTGGTTTGGTGATATGAGGACTGTGCCTTGTTACTTGTCAACTTTGGGCTTGGCAGCCTCAGCAGCCAGCAGCTGTCTGAGTGAAGAAATGCCTCTAGCTCCATGGGCCAGGAACAGGAGGCAGAGCTGGACCCCAAGGTTGAGGGGCTTTCACCCAGCCCATAGAGCCGGGCACTTTGAACTTGGACTTAAAGCCTCCAAATTGTAAGAATAAACTCCTGTTTGTTAAGGCCATTCCATTTTTGGTATATTCCTGTCAGAGCGGCACTAGGTAACCAGAATAAATACCAAAATGTGACACAAAGACAGAAATGAGCACAAGTTGCTGAAAAATGGCATCGATAGACTTGCTCTGGTGGCATAGTGCCTAAGGCATTTGACTGCTAATCAAAAGGTTGGTGGTTCAAACTCACAAGCTGCTCTGCAGAAGGAAGATGGGGCTATCTACTTCTGTAAAGATTTGGTGCCTTGAAAACCCAATGGAGGTTGCTAGGAGAGGGAATCCACTTGATGGCAGTGAGTTTTGAGACTTGCTCAAACCTTCAATTTGCAAAACACATGTTATCTGAGAAGCACAATAAAGTGAAGTGCAATGAAGTGAGGTATGCTTGGGGTGATGGGGTCCTTCAAACCACTGAAGAAGAATGAAGGAATTAATGTCAACCAGAAGGCTGGCGGCTCAAACCCACCAGCCACTCCTCAGAAGGAAGGTTGGGCAATCTACTTCCATAGTGATGCCGCCTCGGAAACTGAAGGAGGGGTCACTATGAGTTGGGTCCAACTCGACAGCTCATAACAACAACAACAACAGGGAGACATTGTCACCTAGGGAGACACCTTACTTTTTTTTTTTTTTTGGTGTAGAGAAAAATTTGAACCAATCCAAAACCCAGGTATTTTCAGAAAAAAATTAATTGACTCCAGCAGCTTTGCAGAGAGAATAGAAGAGACCAGCTTGATTTAAAAAAAAAAAAAAAATTGAGTTCACAGATATGTTGTAGAGGAATAAAAGTTCTTGTTGTCAGATGTCACCAAATAGTAGTTTAAAGGTTTACAGAGGTGTGTATTAATCAGAAAAAAAGAGAAAGTTCCTGTCCTGAAAGTCCTTGTCACATACATTGTACCAATCAAAGTATTGACCTTAATTTTTTGCATTGAATGATCCACTCTAAGCAACATAGCATTTAAATCATGTATCACATTATGATTTTAAGTGAAGCCTGAGAACAGAGATGGACAAAACTCATTTTCCATTTCTAGATCAAGGTGAGAATAATTTTAGTTAATTCAAAACACATTACATTCCTTTCTGCCAGAAATGCCACGTTGCAGTAATCCGCCAAAATGATGAACACAAATGGAAAGAGGACAGGCACCAGGCACCCACTATATGTTCTCTAGACATTGAGAAAGCATGGAGTTGTTCCTTTGGTCAGATACATGTGAATCTACAAGAAAGGTAATACTGTAAACATCGAGAGAATGAGCACTGTTCAAAAACAATGGCCTACTAGAGCTACCATGGCAAAACTAGAAGAGTCTACAGTGTTACACGGGATGCTATTGGCATGGTTGTGAGCAAGCAAGCTACAGTTAAGATTCTTGCCAAGAGAATTAATATGTGTCTGGGGCATGTGAAGCACTCTAAGAACTGAGATAGCTTCCTGACACGTGTGAAGGAAAATGATCAGAAAAAGAAGGAAGCCAAAGAGAAAAATACCTGGGTTCCGCTAAAGACTGCTCCACCTACAGAGGCACATTCTGGGAGAAGCAATGGAAAGGAGCCTGAGCTGCTGGAACTATTCCCCTTGAGTTGATGGCATCATAGGTGTGAAGTAAGATGTCTGGGATATAAAAAGGTTACTCAAACCAAATTCACTGCCATCGAGTCAATTCTGACTTATAGTGACCCATATTGGGTTTCTGAGGCAGTGTATCTTTATGGGAGTAAATTGCCCCATCTTCCCGCTACAGAGTGGCTGGTGGGTTTGAACCACTGACCTTCTAGTTAGCAGTTAAACGTCTTAGGCACTACACCACCAGAGCTCCTTAACAAGTTAGATGTTTGATTTTAATAGTGTAGAGGTGTGGTGTCCTCTTCCCTAAAGATGTATGTAAAGAACACTTTGTTTTTTCACTCTCTGGGTAATAAGCGTCATTACTATGAAAATTTAGTGCTTGTTGAAAAATGCACCCACACACACATAACGGTTTCTTCTGCTTACTGCGAGTTATTCTCTGCTATCAGGATTAACTTGGACACTTTAAGACTAAGTTATTTGTATTCAGTTTTGAAAAAAAAAAAAAATCCTTAATTTAGAGAGCAACCAACCCACCAAATTTCTCTCCCCTTGCTTCCCAGCAATTTCAAGCCCCTCTACTTACCCTGCTATGTGTTTGCTTACAGCAACCAAAGGAATTCCAGCCTTTTAGAAGACTGCTTCACAAATACTTGTGGGTAGCACCCACATGTTACTTAGTAAGGGAATGTAAAATTATTTCAGAAACACTTTGCTATCTCCCAAATCTTAGGGGGGAAAAAAAAGGTCAGAAGTAGAGGTGGCACATTAAGATCCTTGAAATTTTAGGCTAAATATAAACCAGACCAGAACCATAGAAAGTATACAAATTGCTCCTCTGGATACTACTTAGGTGACTAGCTGCTGTTGCCGTCAGGTGCCGAGGGCATTCTGACTCACAGAGACTTCATATAACAATAAAACCGTCCCACGGGGTTTTCTAGGATGTCCTCTTTGTGAGAGCATGTCGATGTCAGGTCCTTCTCCCACAGAACCACTGGGTGGGTTTGAATCTCCAACCTTTCAGTTAAAAGATTAACTGTTGTGCCACCAGGACCGTCTGCTGGTATACTTAACAGAACAAAAAGATAGGGGTTTTTTGGATTTTTTTTTTTTTTACAATTTCTTAAATACAGAGTTTGTATTTTATATTTACAAACCAGTTGCCTTAGTAATAAAGCAAATAAATAAATAATATAAAACCAACTGCCATCAAGTTGATGCACATTCCCCTAAATGAATGCACATTATTCATTAGGAGATGCACAGTGCTTCATTAAAGGAACGCAGTGCTGTTTGGAGAGTTTCTCAAAGTTCCTCCCAATGAGGGAAAGGAAGTGAAAATGCAACTTTTGGAGAACAACCAGATGGTCAGGAAGTTTGTTGATGCCAGAGTGTCCTATACCATTGATTACCAGTTGCTGACCCAGTAACAGCCTGAATCTGGGTGAAAGGTATCATTTGCATGCTAAATCACAGATCCCTGGATGGAGATTTAACATTATAATGAGACATGCTAAGTGTTGCCATCTTTGTATCCCTCACTGTGTAATATACGAAATTGTACGTGTAACATGATTACTATGTAATCCCCACCCTATAAAAGAAATTTGGAAAGCACTTAGAGGCAGACAGAATCTGAGAGAATTTCCCTCTCTGTCTCAGCTCGAATACAAACGTCATAAAGGCCGTGATTTCTGATCTTCACCTCAGTGTGTCTTTATTGGCTTCAGTCACACCAGGTGAATGAATCCAGAACTTTGCAGGTAACAAAGCTGATTCTAACTCATGGCGACCCCGTGGGTGTCAAGAGCAGAGCTGCGCTCCACAGGTTTTCAATGGGTGTTTATCCTGAAGTAGGTCTCTAAGTCTGTCTTCTGAAGCATCTCTGGGTGCTCTCGAACCCTCAGCCTTTTCAGTTAGCAGCTGATCGTATTAAACGTTTTCACCATCCAGGAACTCTTTATAATAGTATCTAATCTATAACACCAGGATTTGTTTTCAGGTATCTTCCTCCTCCTCAGATAGTCTTTGTTAACTTCAACCAGCCAACACATTCTATGTTCCTGGCTACATCACTGTTCAGGGGAGGCCGTGGACCTTAATAAGACCCAGAAAAATATATAATTCAGAATATTGGTTCAGATGTGTCCTTTCTCCCACTAGAGTGAATGATATGAATGATGAAAGCACACAGCACTGTGAGTTATAGGAAGTGACCTTGCAACCATTAGGGGAATAGTCAGATATGGGGTAAATTTGACATCTTGAATGGTCAATTAGAAAGAAGGAAAAATATTATTGGGTCTCTAAATCAAATCCTTACCCCTGATTTCGCTTTGATCTTTCCAGCTACACAAACTAATCAACCTCTTTGATGTTTAAGGTAATATAAGATAGGTTCTCAGTTATGTGCAACAGCATCAAATAAAGAGTACTAAGTGATACCTAGATCCAGAAAAAAAAAAATGAAAATCTAAATGAAGAAATACTTTGAAAAAGACTGAGAGGTCTTGGCCTATAATTGTACAGAGAACTCATCTCCAGGCTGCCAAGTCTTTGCGACAAGTGAACAAGTGTGGTGATTCAGAACAAGACCTCATACCATTTCTCAGGTTCTGCATGGAAAGACTTCTTTCTTTCTTTTGGTCTCTGAACAAAACTGGAACCGTGGATTAGATGCAATTTTCTCTTTTATTCAGGGCCCAGATGGCAGGCTGCAAAAAAAAAAAAAAAAAACTTAATTTCTGGTCTCTTGGTAGAAATTTGAGGACTGTCAGCTCTTAAGTTTTTAAGTAATTCAGTCAAGTGACTATCTGCACTGTTGATTTGGGAATTGTGTTACCTTAAGTTTTGTTGTTGTTGTTGTTGTTGTTTGGTTTTTAATAATTGTAACATATCTTAATATTCATCAGCTGTCCTTGGAGAAAATCAGCAGGGTGCTCCTCATATCTGGCAACTTGGATTTGTTTATAGGCCAAGGATCCCCAAGGATCTAACTTTGAGCAGCTGGAGCTTCTGAGGACTGGTGTGATGGAGCTCAGTGAACATTTGAGAACATTTGGGGAATTGTGCCAGGAGATGCTGCCTTCAGGGAGGCTTGAGGAGAAGAGAATGATGGTATGTGCCTGAGAGGCAGAGTGGGACACAGAGAAATCGACGTTATTCATGGTCTAGTACAGAAAGCTTTTAAAGCCTATGGATTTGATGCATCATAAGGCTATAGGAAGGAGAGGGGTGTGGTGGTAGGCAGGATTACAAGAGGTGTCCAAATTTCTGTGCCCCCC
>NW_006921839.1:4012877-4014112 GCF_000298275.1 Orycteropus afer afer | reverse complement strand
TTGAACCGCCAGCCTTCTGGTTAGCAGTCAAGTGCCTTAGCCACTATGCTACCAGAGCTCCTCAAATACATTTGTCAAATTAAAATAGTAAGCAAAGAAAATTGTCTTGGCAGGAGAAGTGCAGAACAACTGCAAGGAAGTGGAGCTGAATGTAGGAAACCTACTAAAGAAAATTCTACACACATGTTAAGGGCAAGTGACAGATAGTAACAGCTCAGACCTACACATCTTGATCCTAATCCCATTACAGAGTTTTGGATACTGTAGATTATCAACACAAAAGACATAAAATCACAGAAGAATGGACTTACTCTTCATAACTTTGAAAGCCCAGTCCTTCTAGAATACTGGTACCAATGTTTAGGAATGAAAAGTAGTAATTTGTCATTGCATTCCAACACCCATCTGTCACTTTGTCATACTGTGGTGGTACGTGTTTTGCTGCTGGAAGCTATGCCGTGACAATCTCAAATACCAGTAGGGTCACACATGATGGACAGGTTTCAGAAGAGCCTCCAGACTAGCACAGACTAGGAGGAAAGGCCTGGCAATCTACTTTGGGAAATTAGCCAGTGAAAACCTTATGAATCACCACAGAACATGGTCCATCTCATTTGTTTCGGACATGTCATCAGGACAATCGCTAGAGGAAGACAATGTTCAGTGAGGTAGAGGGCCAACAGGCATGTGGGAGATCTTGGTGAGATGGACTGGCATGATAGCTGCAGCGATGCATTCAAACATGCTGGCAATTGTGAGGATGACGTAGGACCAGGCAACATTCATTTGGTTGTACATGACCCTGCTGTGAATAGGAATTTGACCTGACAGCAGCTATCTATTTCTATCGATAATTACATTTATGGTTCAGCTAATTGAGTATGAATTTATTGGCAATATATATGATTTTCAATAGATATTTACTGATGAGTCCTAGCTCAGCAAATAGTACAACACATGTGTGTAAAGAAATCTCAATGATGAAATAAGCAAACTTTTATGTTCCTTAGTTTTCACATTAATCTCTATCTTAATTTTTGTTTCATTTTCATTGAGTGATTTTGTACTATATCTACCAACTGAAGATTGACAGATGAGTGATAGGAAAATACCTGTTGTTGTTGATGTTAAGTGCCGTGGAGTCGTTTCCGACTCATAGCGACCCCATGCACAGCAGAACGAAACACTGCCCGATCCCGCGCCAGCCCCACAATCCCTGCTATACTTGAGCCCAT
>NW_006921839.1:4000945-4008972 GCF_000298275.1 Orycteropus afer afer | reverse complement strand
CCTCTCGGGAGGGTAACAAGGGAAAGTGTTCAGTGCAGATCAGTGAGTAAGCACAAGAACGCCCATGCTTACCTCGCTCCTGGTTACTAAGCACAAGCCCGCCCGTGCTTACCTCGCTCCCGGGGACTAAGCACAAGCCCGCCCGTGCTTACCTTGCTCCCGGAGACCAGGTATATTATGTGATAAGTGATCCTATGTACAAAGGGTGGTAGCAGCATGAAACAGCGACACCCTAGCACCCTAGCACCTAGGAAAATACCTAGATAGACGAATATAATTTTGTCATTTAAAAGATTATATCTGGTTTGTACAGTTTTATATGTGTGGATCTTGAACTTCTTACTTCAAAGAACCATGGAAGCTAGTACTCACAAAGAGTTTTTTACTTCCTTATCAACTGTAATTGAAAGCAAACTGCTAATGTGTCAACTGTAACATATCTTAACATGTTACATTTATTTCTAACAATAATAATCTCCCTAAAACCTAGGTTGCAGGCATTTAATTATGAAGACAAAGCAGTGGTGTTGCTTTCACTTGTTTCTCTCACAACTGCTCTGTGAGTTGCATCAGCAGTGTGATCTCAATTTACAAATAGAAACGTTGACAGAGAAATAGAGACAGCAAGAGGGAGACTGAGGAAGGGAGACATGGAAGGAGGGAAGGAGTTGTTAATGCTTTTGGTGTCATATCTAAGAATTCAATATCAAAAACAAGATCTTGAAGTTAGTTATACCCCTATTTCTTCTTCTAAGAGTTTTAGTCTGAAGCTTTAGTTTTTATATTTAGGTCATTGATTCAATCTGAGTTAATTTTTGTATATGCTGAAAGACTTTGAACCAGTTCACTTAAATGAGTCCTTACCCTGCAGGGGTTGTGGGAGGATTAAATGAGATACTGCATGCAAAATAGTACATATGGAATTAATAAGTGTATTACTTCAGTCAAGTCTTTTAATTTTTTTGTCATTTTTAAAACAGTAGTGATAACATGAACCCCAGCATCCACAACCCTGAGACCAGAAGAACTAGATGGTACCTGGCTACCACTGCTGTCTGCTCTGAAAGGGATCATAATAGGAAGAGGTCCTGGATAGAGTGGTAGAAAAATGTGGAACAAAATTCAAAATCATAAAAAAAGACCAGGAATACTTGTCTGATAGAGATTGGTAGAATCTTTAAGACTATGGCCCTTAGACACCCTTCAAGCCAAGAACTAAACTCACCCTTACAGCTCAACTTTCAGCCAAATGGCAGACAGGACTACAAAGTGAACACCAATACCAGGAAGGTCCACAGTCATTGGAACAATCAACCAACAGCATATGATGAAAAGGGCAGCATTTGCCCAGGGATAAAGCTGAGAAGGCAGGAAGGGAGAGGGGAAAAAAAAAAAAGATGAAGGGAAATGGGAGAAAGTGAGAAGAGCACTGTTACATTGTGGGGGTTGCAATGAATGTCACAAAACAAAATGTGTTATGTATTATTGAGTGGAAAATCAATTTGTTCTGTAAACTTTCACCCAAATCACAATTTTAAAAATATATATTGCAATAAATTCAATGTAGAGCCAAGAATAAATAAATAAATAAAATGGGAACAATGACACTTATAGTAGCTGTAGAGCTGAAGTGATACTAAGTTTGCAGACTACCTAGTGGGCATATCAATAGATATCAACTATAAGAACATCTATGATCTGCACAGAGGTGACCATCTGGATAAAAACCTGATGATTCTATAACTCTTAAGACCTCACTTTTTAATGAACTCTCTCTCTCTTAGAAAATACTGTCACCTATGTGTTTCCTATGAACTGATGTGTATGTGTGTGCATGTTGTGTATGACTGATGTGGTGTGTATGATTTTGTGATAATTGCAGAGCTCCGCACTCATGTACTGTTGTTCGTTGTTGTTGCTATGTGCCGTGGAGTCGGACCCAACTCATACGACCCCTCCTTGGGTTTCCGATGTGGTATCACTACGGAAATAGATTGCCCAACCTTCCTTCCGAGGAGTAGCTGGTGGCACTCATATACTGGCACCTCTTAAATTAAGGGAAATTTAAATGCAATCTTTACTACATCTATTTTTCTAGCTTAGTGTTCCTTCATTTGTGCCCTGGAGAGCATTCTTTGCCCAGAATGTTTAGTTAGTGTTCTGTGAGTGTTCTGTGATAAGACTGTTAGTTGGTCAAATAAATTTGGAGAACATTGGTTAAACAGGTTTAAAAGATTCCATAAATACAAGATATCTTAGAAATTTTAATGTGCAAATATTCATCATGGACCTCCAAAAAAGTGATGTACTATAAGTTGTTTTCCAGAGTCTGACAGAGATGATAGAGACTGGTGGATTGGCCAATGCAAACCTTATGAATGCTACTTCAGGAAACATGTATTCTTAAGAAAACACATTGGAAAATACTGCCTATGGTATGATTACCAGGGAGCCACATTGTGGATTGAGAAGTGAGTAGTCACACTGTGGTGGCTTGTGTGTTGCTATAGGATGGAAGCTATGCCACTGGTGTTTCAAATACCAGCATGGCCACCCACAGTGGGCAAGCTTCAGTGGCACTTCCAGACTGAGACAGACTAGGAAGTAAAGCTGCCAATCTAGCTCCAAAAATTAGCCAATGAAAACCCTATGGATCACAACAGAGTACTGTCGAATCTAGGGCTGGAAGATGAACCCCCTTGGTTGGAAGGCCCTCAAAACATACAGTGGCTGCAACAGCAGTCCTAATTAACAGCACATAAGCCATGTCCGACACTTTGAGGCATCACAGTCACCCAAGACTCTTTAAACACAGAGATTTCCAAGCCCTATCCCAGACCTATTGAATCAGAAGTTGCCCAGGGAAGAAGGACTATTAGCCAATCATTTCTAAAACCATCTAAAATACGTATTGATGTACTGACTGCCTAAAATACAGGGCATAATTGGGTGCTATCGGGGATAATAAGAATAACGAGATCAAGTCTCCAACCTTAAGGAATTTATGATCTAATAGGCAAATAAGACAAATTTGTAAATGATTTTCAGTTCAAAGATTCATATAGGCAAGCAAAAGGGACAGAACAATATGGTCTCTCAGAGCCAAACACAGGAAATTAAGTAGGACACTAAATTCAGAAAGTGCCAAAAGTTAAGGTTGTCATGGCAACTTGAACTCAGCAATACAGCAAAACCTGTTCATCAAAAGTATGCACTTAACATCTTCGCACTAGTATGATCTTCTGAAAAAAAGGAGCTTTTGTTCAATGATCCAGAACCCTCTACTACCATGGATTAGCTCTTATTCTGTGGCAGTAAGACAAGCACTAGCTTGCATAACTAAATTCGATTTAAGTGTTTAGAAATCATCTACTACACATAAGACATGGAGCCAGGTATCAAGGAGACAAAAAACTGAATAATTCCTGAGCCCGAGGAGCTTCCACTCAGGGCTTGAAAACATTCCTGTTCCAGTTCCCAACAAGTCAATTTTGATTCATGGCAACCTCATCTGTTTCAGACTAGAACTATGCTCCACAGGATTTTCAACTGATTTTTTAGAAACAGATCACCAAGCCTTTCTTCTTCTTCTTCTTCTTTTTTTTTTTTTTTTTTGGTTTATCAAAAGAACTTTTTTTTTTTTTCCTTCAATTGTGCTCTGGGTGCAAATTTACAGAGCAGAATTTGTTTTACATTCAACAGCTTGTGTACATTTGGTTTCAATCCCTACTACCATCCCAACCCTAACCCACTCTCCTCCCCTCCCTTCCCTGTGACTCCCCCTTCCCTGTGCCCTTCTTAATTATGCACTCCAGTCTGTCCAGCTTTCCCTCCATGTGAATGCTGCCCCTCTGGTGCCCCAAGGCCAATTACTCCAAAGGGTGTTATTTCGGTAGAGTAGGTGGGTGCACTGCCCTGGGTTGGGTATTGTGGATGTAAGTCATTCTACTGTTGTGCTGAGAGCCAGTACTTCGGAGTGAGTCCTATCCCAGGCCTGAAGTGTATCCCAGGGCCATAGTCTTGAGGGTCCCACCAGACTCCATCTGACCAGTAATTCTGGTCTTTATTGTGTTTCTGAATTTTTTTCCACATTTTTTCCTTCCACTTTACCGAGGATCTCCAGTTTTGATTTCTTCCAGAGTTATTGGCATTGGTAGCCAGCATCATCTAGTTCTTCTGGCCTTGAAGTCCACCATATCTTTGGACTGATTATTTCCAAATGCCCTTGATTTTCTTCACCCTTCTTCACTTCAGACAAGAGGAAACCATTAGCTGCATCTTAGATGGCCGCTCGAAAGCTTTTAAGACCCCAGTCACTACTCACCGAAGTAGGCTGTGGAACAAGACTTTTATGTATTATGTTGTGCCAATTGACCCTGGTGTCCCCCAATACCCTGGTCCTGAGTCACCTGGCCCAGTGGTTCTCTCTCCCAAGGTGTTTCACTGTCTCTGTCTTCTGTTGCTTCTGTAATGATTGTGGTTATTTTGTATCGCTAGTATCTATGCAAGATTATCTTCAGCTAAATCTATCATTGGTCTAGGGTACATTCCTGTTCACCAACCCCCATCTGATCTTCTCAGTTGTCTATGTTTTTATCTGTAGCCTGGTGTTTGGTATTCATGGTAATGCAGTATTGTAGATATACTGGTATTAGCCTCTGTCGTCTATATCTTATGTGCACAATTCAGTGTGCTCCCTTTCCCCAGTGTTATCATGCTGGTCACAGACTCTTTCCATACCATCCCTCCCCTTACCCAACTCAGTGTGTGGCCCCCAACTAGTCTGAAATTTTCCCCTCTCCTTCCTTCCCATCCTAGGAAACCTACAAAGTGAGTTCCCTTCCCTAAGCAAACCCTTCCTTGTAATGGGCTCATCCAATATGTGTTCTTCTGCAATTGACTTTTTTCACTCAACATAATGTCCTCCAGATTCATCCATGTTGTGAGAATATTCGTGTATTCTTCATTATGTAGCATAGTATTCCATTGTGTGCATGTACCATAATTTGGTTATCCATACATCTGTTGATGGGCATTTAGGTTGTTTCTATCTCTTTGCTATAGTGAATTGTGCTGCGATGAACATGGGTGTGCATATGTCTGTTCGTGTCCAGTCTCTCACCTCTTTAGGATATGTTCCTAGTCATGGAATTGCTGGTTCAAATGGTACTTCTGTTTTAAGGAAACACCATACCATTTCCCACAATGGTATGGTGTTTTACAGTCCCACCAGCAGCGTATGAGAGTTCCAATCGCTCCACAACCTCGCCAGCATTTGTTGTTGTCTGTCTTGTTGAACTTTGCTATTATTGCCAGGGTGAGGTGATATCTCATCGTTGTTTTGAGTTGCAGCTCTCTAATACCAAGCCTTTCTTCTGAGGTGCCTCCTGGTGGACTCAAACCTTAAACCTTCTGGCTAGCAGCCCAGTATATTAACCATTTGTACCCCCCAAGGACATCTCTAAAAGCATAACAAAAAAAAAAAAAAAATTTTAATGCCATCAAGTCAGTTCCAACTCATACTGACCCTCATTGAGTTTCAGAAGCTATAAATCTTTATGAAAGTAGATTGCTCCATTTTCCTTCCATGGAACAGCTGGAGGGTTTAAACCATCAACCTTCTGGTTAACAGTAGAATGTCTTAGGCACTGAACCACTAGAGCTCCTTATTCTAAAAGCATGCAGGCCTGCAAATGACAATGAGGAAAGTATACTAAGTTACAAGAGTACTCTGGGTGGTCACAGAGGTGAAAGGGCTCATATAACTGGGAGTGATGGAAGGTCTCCTGAATTAGATGACATCTGAAATGGGCTCTTAAAAATGGATGCAATATGTACAAGGAAGTGCTAAGGCAGGGACACTCAAATAAAGTCCCAGACACTGAAAAGTACAGGATTAATAGGAGAACATTAACAGTTTTGCTGAAACAACAATTATAAGAAAAGGTCAAGTTGCTTGAAATGCCAAACATTCTTATTTACCTTTAAAAGTCACAGTCTAGGACGGCATATAACAACAACAACAACAACAGGAATGATAGGTGATGAGGCACTTAGCAGATAACAATGTTTTCAATAAGGACATTACACAAATTTAAAAGGTTAAAGGTCTCTTTCCTAGCTCTACCTTACCTGATTCTCCTATCCTAGTAACTTTCTTTGAGAAAAGCCTTTATCTGATTCTCTTAAACTTCTTACCAAACCCAAAAACCAAACCCACTGCCATCGAGCCAATTCCAACTCATAGAAACTCCCATTGGGTTTCCAAAGCAGTATATCTTTAGGGAAGTAGATTGCCCACTTTTCCTTCCGCAGAGTGGCTGGTGGGTTTCAACTGCCAGCCTTCTGGTTAGCAGTCAAACGCCTTAGACACTGCACCACCAGAGCTCCTCAACTTCCTGCTATTTCAGCCTCAACACAAATTGTTCCCCACGCCTGAAATGCACTTTCCTGTCCTGCTCTGGCAAGCTTAGGAGACCTCATGGTGCAGCGGCTAAGTGCTTGGCTGCTAACTGATGTCAGTGGGAGAAAGATGTAATAAATAGTCTGCTTCTGCAAAGATTAACCCACTGCTGCCGAGTCGATTCTGACTCATAGAGGCACTACTGAGCAGGGTAGAAGTGCCCCAAAGGATTTCCAAGGCTATGAATCTTTTTAAAAGCAGATTGCCACATCTTTCTTCTGCAGAGGGGGCTGGTTGGTTCTAAGCACTGAACTTTTGGTTAGCAACCAAGCACTTAACCCCTGTGCCACCAGGGTTTCTTCAGTAAAGATTACAGTCTTGGAAACTCTATGGATCAACTTGACTGCCGCAAGTTTCTAGCAAACTACACTTTGTTCTTCAAGAACCACATTCAGACCCTCTACGAAGTCTTCCCTAATCCCTCGGTGTACCCACATGGTCAAAGGTAACTGCTTCTAGTTATGGCTACTCCGGTACCTCACACACACTGTCACCTGCTCTGTACCTGGCACTCATTAAACCTCATAGCAACTGCAATGCAGAAATCACTTTATCAGTGTTACAGCTAAGGAGATTAAGATCAAATGTCAATTTCCTAAGGTCAAACAAGTGAGGAAGCAGTAAAGCAGGGGTTTAAATGCTGTCTTTCTGACTACAGAGCACATGCAATTTTCTCACTTTCATTATTGAATGTACCACATCGTATTGCAATTACTCATTTGAATCTCTCTCTCTCCCTCTTTCTCTCTCTCTCTCTCTCTCTCCCTCTCTCTCTCTGTGTGTGTGTAATTAAACTGTGAATGTCTTGAGGATAGGGTTTTTACCTTGCTCGATTTTGTTTCCTCAGAATCAAGTTCAGAGACCGATACACAGCAGACTTCAAGTAAGTTTTGTTGAATGACTGAATAAATGTGCTTTAAGCAAGCAGTTATGGAGGCAAGACTTGCTTTACTCTGTAAAAGGAAAATGTTTTTCCATATAATTATGATGTCAATTTGTATGTTACTATTGACAGCAAACACTTGGTGTGTTTTAATCATCATCATCTAGTTATTTAAAATTTTAAAAATAAATACAAAATTCATGAATGCCCATTCTTCTAATTTACATTTGCACCTTTCCATTTTTCTGTTCTACCCAATACTTATTCCCAAGAGTGCTGCAAACTAATCTCAAATCGTGCTGGTATCCTTGGAAGATAACATTCCAGCACCTTTGCCAACTGGGTTCTTATGTCCTATGGTGCTGGAATGAGACCCCACAACTTCCTGTCTCACAGGACACCACTGACTTCTCGGCATCCTGTCAGCTGCTTTACAGGTGGACGTTGGCCTGGCTTGTGGCTTCCCTTTCCCTTCTCTCCTAGTGGCTCTTCATCACCCAATGGCACTATCATGATCCTTGACTTTTGCTGATTACAAGAGAAGGTCTTTAGCTCTTTGGCTATGAGCTAAATCAACCATTGAAAATCCTGTAGAGCACAGCTCTACTCTAACATACGTGGGATTACCAGGAGTTAGACTAGACTTGCAGTCTAGGACGGCATATAACAACAACAACAACA
>NW_006921839.1:3986015-3999884 GCF_000298275.1 Orycteropus afer afer | reverse complement strand
ACTCATAGGGACCCCTCCTTGGGTTTCCAAGGCAGTATCACTACGGAAGTAGGATTGCCCAACCTTCCTTCCAAGGAGTGGCTAGTGGGTTTGAACCACCAGCTGTCTGGTTAGCAGGCAAGTGTCTTAGCCACTATGCTACCAGAGGTCAAATGCCCCCACTACACCATGCCATTTTTACACCCCCTCAACCTACTCTTCCCATATATTTAATTCTCTGAGTTTTTGTTCTCTGCTTCACACTCTTTCTAACAGAACTGTGATAGTAAATGTTTCTCAAGAGACTCATTACTTACTCTTCACTCATGACCCTTTCCTAGTTCTAATTTGCAAATATTGGAAAGATTGTCATCATCTCTTCAAAACTACACACTAGAAACTTTGGAGCCATATTGAATTCATCTTCTGTCCCATATTCACAATTCTAAACCCATTACCAAATCCTGCCAATGGTTTCTGTACCAAATCGTCATAATTCCTCCTTCACCCCTTTGCCTCCCTCACTCCAAGCTTTGTTCAATGTGTTGTGTTTTCCCAACACTCTTTGCCTTTACACCAGCATCTCACTCTTGACAAAGGTATTTTCTCCATATACCACTTTAAATGAGGCAGTTTTACTCTTATGGCCATAATGAAATCCCACCGACCTTTTGATCGAGTTGAAAGTCTTCACCATGGACTTCATCAAGATGCTCCAAATCACCTGAGTTGAGCTCTCAAAAATCTGTTTGACATTTTCTCCCATATTCCCAACTCTCCATCTTTTGTGAGGTTCATCTTCTTAATGATTTACCCCACTCCTCTCTTTAAGCCTTTTGATTTTCCCTGTTCACTTAAGTTACTATAGAAATCCATTCCCTTCCCTGGGAGCCTTACTAGGCAGATCCTGTACTCTCAGGAATCCTTTCAGTGCCACCCTCAAATTCATGCAGAATCTCTACCTCCATTGCTACCACCTGGAGTGGGACATGCAACCTCTTTCTGGGGCTATAGCAATCACTTTTCAGCAGTTTTGCCTGCCTTCCCACTGCAGTCTGTTCTCAGCACACAGCTCCCGGGAGCCTTTAAAAATTTAATCAGATCACTTCACTTCTCTGCTCAAAACCCTCCCATAGTTCACCTTAGTCACCTCTCTTGTTGTTTTTAGTTACCCGTCAAATCAGCTCCAACTCATGATGACCTTATGTATGTTGTTGTTGTTGTTGTTGTCATCACCATTGTTGTTGTTAGGTGCCATTGAGTCGGCTCCAACTTATAGCGACCCCATGTACAACAGAACGAAATATTGCCCAGTCCTGTGCCAGCCTCACGATCCTTGCTGACCCCATTTTTTGCAGCCACTGTATCAATCCATCTTGTTGAGGGCCTTCCCCTTTTCAGTTGACCCTCCACTTTCCCAAGCATGATATCCTTCTCCAGGGAATGGCCCTTCTGACAATGTGACCAAAGTAGGTGAGACGAAGTTCGTCCATTCTCGCTTCCAAGGAGCATTCTGGCTGCACTTTCAACACGACAACTCAAAACAACTCTTCTTCAGTCTTCTTTATTCATTGTCCAGATTTCACATCCATGTGAGGTGATTGAAAATACCGTTGCTTGGGTTAGGCGCATCTTAGTCTTCAAGGAGGCACCTTTGCTCTTCAGCACTTGAAAGAGGTCTTTTGCAGCAAATTTGCCCAGTGCAATACGTCTTTTGATGTCTTGACTGCTGCTTCCATTGGTGTTGATTGTAGAATCAAGGAATATGAAGTCTTTGACAACTTCAATCTTTTCTCCATTTATCATGATTCTGCTTATTGGTCCAGTTGTGAAGATTTCCATTTTCTTTATATTGAGGTGTAATCCATACTGCAGGCTGCAGTCTTTAATCTTCATGAGTAAGTGCTTCAAGTCAACCTCCCCTTCAGCAAGCAAAGTTGTGTCATCTGCATATTGCAGGTTGTTAATGAGTCTTCCTCCAATCCTGATGCCATGTTCTTCTTCATGTAGTCCAGCTTCTCAGATTATTTGTTCAACATACAAGTTGAATAAGTATGGTGAAAGGATACAACCATGACACACTCCCTTCCTGATTTTAAACCATGCAGTATCCCCTTGTTCTGTTTGAATGACAGCCTCCTGGTCCATGTACAGGTTCCTCATGAGCACAATCAAGTGTTCTAGAATTCCCATTCTTCTCAATGTTATCCACAATTCATTATGATCCACACAATCAAATGTTTTTTCATAGTCAATAAAACATAAGTAAACATCTTTCTGGTGTTCTTTGCTTTCATCCAAGATCTATCTGACATCAGCAATGCTATCTCTTGGTCCACATCCTCTTCTGAATCCAGCTTGAATTTCTGGAAGTTCTCTGTTAATATAGTGCTGCAACCATTTTTGAATTATCTTCAGTAAGATTTTGCTAGCATGCGATATTAATGATATTGTTTGATAATTTCCACATTCTGTGGGATCACCTTTCCTTGGAATGAGTACAAATATGGATCTCTTCCAGTCACTTGGACAGGTCTTCTAAATCTCTTGGCATAGCCAACTGAGTGCCTCCAGCATGGCATCTGTTTGTCGAAACATCTCAATGGATATTCCATCAATTCCTAGAGCCTTGCTTTTCACCACTTCCTTCAGTGCAGCTTTGACTTCTTTCTTCAAAACTATTGGGTTTTGATCATTTGCTACCTCCTGAAATGGATGAACATCGACCAGTTCTTTTTGGTACAGTTGCTCTGTGTATTCCTTCAATTTTCTTTTGATGTTTCCTGCATCATTCAATATATTGTCCATAGAATCTTTTAATATCACTACTTGAGGCTTAATTTTTTTTTTCCTTCAGTCCCTTCAGCTTGAGAAATGCCAACCTTATGTATAGCAGAACAGAACATTGCCCAGTCTTGTGTTATCTTCATGATCCTTGGTATTGGAGTCCATTGTTACAGTTCTTCTGTAGTGCCTTCCAACCTAGGGGGCTCATCTTCCGACACTATATGGACCAGTATTCCATTGTAATCCCTGAAATGTTTTGTGTCTAATTTTCAGAAGTAGATGACCAGGTGTTTCTTCTTGTTTTAGTCTGGAAGCTCCAATGAAACCTGTCCACCACAGGTGACCCTGATGGTTTGGAATATTGGTGGCATAGCTTCCAGCATTACAGCAATAGGCAAGCCACCACAGGAAACAATCTGACAGATGGTGGCAGAAAGCCACCCTTACTCAAAGCTAAGTCCTCAGTGGCCTACAAGGGCTCATATAGTCTGATTTGCTTCCCTCTCTGGCCACACATAAGTCACACCACTTGCTCTATGTTGTTCAATTCACTTCAACTACATGGAGGCCTGAGCCTCACACCTACCAGGCAGGCCACTGCTCTTAAGTGTCTTTGCAGTTGCTATTCTTCATGGTTGAAACATTCTTTTCCCTTTTATCCACTCCATCAGGTCATTGTTCAAATGTCAACTTATACAACTAATGTTTAAGTCCTGCCCTGACCATCCTGTTTGAAAATATGACTCACCATGGCCTTCTCTATCCCTTTTCTCTCTTTCGTTTTTCTTTTACTGATCATCATCCATTATATGGATTTTGTTTATTTGCTTATTATATGGCTTTATCCACTAAAAATGTATCACCTTATGGGTGCGATTTTTTGTCTATTTTGTTCACAGAACAGTGACAAGAACAGTGCCAGAACACAGCATGTTCTCCAGACATACTTGTGGAATGGACAAACTCAAGCATTCATCACCACACATTCTGTATTTTTGCCCTTGCTATAAAAATGTCATCAAGGTGCCAGGCAGAACATAGAAAACACAGTCTTTGCCATGCAAAAGGGCACGTTCAATGTTTTTACCCCCTTTCTACATTTTATCTATAAGCATCATAGCTACAATAGTTTGTTAGTAAAGTCATAAATGATGATGCAGTCTATAAAGGGTCTGGGAGATACCAGACACACAGCTAGGCGGCCAGACTACAAAATGAGACACATTTCAAAACTGGAACAAGAAGGAAGTTATAGTTGCAAGCACAGTGAGAAACTGGCAGCCTTCTACACTAAGGAAGAGTTGTTTCTAATGGCTTTACAACTGGTAGGACCTTATCCAGGGCCAGAATTGTTCCCCATAGCTAGTACCATACTACAGACACCCCCAAAAACCCAAATCCTCAGCTTACATAAACACTAAGCTACAGGATTCAGTAAATAATTAAATAATCATGGGGCCTAACAGAGGTATGAATTTGCCATGTTACACCTGTTCTTAGGCTTGCATTTTCTACCTTTTGTATTAAGTGTTTATCCTCTGTCATAGGGAATAAATAAGAGTCTGAGTCCCTCGGCTGAGCAGCCCTATTGTAAAAGGGTACTTTGCCAGTGTTGGCCCCTTGATGTGAAGTGGCCCAGAGAATCCGATCGCTGCTGCCATGCGGGCTTGTGGGTGAGGAAGTCGCCAGAAGGCTGCCGCTCAGAGGAGCGCTCTGGTAAACAGATGGGACTTGCGCTGTGCCCTGAAGGCAAACAGACTCTGCGCGGCTAGACCGCGGGGAGGGCGTGCATTCCAGAGTCGCTTCTCTCTTTGAGAAGGCCCTGCCCCTGGGTCCCCAGACTTCAAACCTTCAGCGCCTTGATCTCCGGCACCGTGGAGGAATCAAGGGAAAGAGGATCTCTAGGGAAAGCACATGTCAGTTCTGCACAGCTGTACAGATAAAAGCCAGCACCTTAACCTGCTTGGGCGAGGTACTGTCAGTGCTACGCCGGTGCAAATACGTGTCCAGGAAGGGGAGGGCTTTTACAAATATCAGTGCGATATAATACATTTTAAAACTTAAGAAGAGGAAAGCACTTCCCATGCCCTTCACTCCACGGTTAAAGTGCAGGCACCAACCTAACACCTTTAAAAGAAAAGGAGTTGAATTGACAAATGTTGTATATATGTGTTTACCACAATAAAACAATTTTTAAAAAAAGAAAAAAAGGAGCACTTTATCAACATGTTTCTATGTTTAATGTACAAGCTCTGACCATTCTGGCTACAACGTAATTGTAGGATTTTATTACCAGTCTCATTGGTAGTGTTCCAGTTTTGAAAATGTTAGTTGGTGAACAGTTTAGATTTTAAGTACTCAAAACAAACATACAAAATTGTTTAGTATAGCATTGCTATTATAGAAAATAAAATGCAGGGAAAAGAAAATCCATCAATAAGTTTTAAAATATCATGTCTCCAATGATAGGTAGCTTACCTACAATAAAAACGTGGGAAAAGTACATAAATGATAAAAACATGGAAAGATTCCATGATAGTGTAAATTTCATAAGCTGCAAAGCAGTATCAATGTTGTTTGATCAATTCTATTTCTTAAATATGTTTGTCTTTACATAAAGAAGTATCTAGAAGGATATTAACAAACTACTTTGGGCCATTATATTGTTGTTAGGTGCCGGCAAGTCAGTTTCAACACATACGTATATACAAAGAAAGAAACACTACTTGGTCCTATGCCATCCTCCAACTGTTGCCATGCTTGAGCCCATCCTCAAAGCCACTGTGTCAGTCCATCTCGTTGGGTCTTCCCCCTTTTCACTGACTATTTATTTTACTTAGCATAATATCCTTCTCCAGGGATTGGTCCCTGCTGGCAACGTGACTGAAGTATGAGAGACAAAGTGTGGCCGTTCTCACTTCTAAGGAGTATTCCCTCTGTACTTCCTCTTAGACAGATTTGTTCAATCTTCTAGCAGTGCATAGAACATTCAATATTGTTCACCAGCAACACAACTCAAATGCATCAATTCTTCTGTCTTCTTTATTCATTGTCTAGATCTCACATGCATATGAAGTGATTGAAAATACCATGGCTTGGGTCAGAGGGACATTAGTCTTCAAAGTGACATCTTTGCTCTTTAACACTTGAAGAAGGTCTTTTGCAGTAGATTTGCCCAATGCAATACATCATTTGATTTCTTGACTGCTGTTTCTATGGGCATTGATTGTGGATCCAAGTAAAATGAAATTCCTGACAACTTCAATATTTCTCTACTTATCATGCTTGTTGCTTATTGGTTCAGTTGTAAGGAGTTTTGTTTTCTTTATGTTGAGGTGTGTTCCATATGGAGGCTGTAGTCTATGATCCTCATCACTAAGTGCTTCAAGGCTTCTTCACTTTCAGCAAACAAAATTGTATCATCTATATATCGCAGGTTGTTAATGGGTCTTCCTCCAAACCTGTTGCCATGTTCTTCTTCATATAGTCCAGCTTCTTAGATTATTTGCTCAGCATACAGATTGAGTAAGTGTGGTGAAAAAATACAACCTTGAGGCACATTTTTCCTGATTTTGAACCACACAATATCTCTGGTTTTGTCCTCTTGATCTATCTACAAGTTCCTCATGAGTACAGTGAAGTGTTCCAGAATTCACATTCTTTGCAAGGTTATCCATAATTTGTCATGATCCACACAGTTGAATGCCTTTGCATAGTCAATAATACACAGGTAAATATCTTTCTGGTATTCTTTGCTTTCAGCTAAGATCCATTTGACATCAGTAATGATATCCCTCATTCCACACCCTCTTCTGAATCTGGTTTGAAGTTCTGGCAGTTCCCTCTCAATATATTGCTGCAATGTTTGGAATTATCTTAAGCAAAATTTTACTTGTGTGATATTAGTGATGTTATTGTTGTTGTTACATGCCATCGAGTCAAACCTGACTCATAGCTAGACCTTCTTGGGTTTCTGAGACAGTATCACTACAGAAGTAGAATGCCCAACCTTCCTTCTGAGGAGTGGCTGGTGGGTTTGAACCGCCACCCTTCTGGTTAGCAGTCAAGTGCCTTTGGCACTACACTACCAGAGCTCCTGATATTAATGATAAGGTTCAATAATTTCTGCATTCTGTTGGATCATCTTTCTTTGGAATGAGCACAAATATGTTGGTTGGCCAGGTAGCTGTCTTCAAAATTTCTTGGCAGAAATGAGTAAGAGCCTCCAGCACTGCATCCATTTGTTGAAACATCTCAATGGATATTCCACCAATTCCTTCAGTGAAGCTTGACCTTCTTCCTTTAATACCATTGGCTCTTGATTATATGCTATCTCCTGAGACGGTTGAATGCCAACCAATTCTTTTTGGTTCAGTGGCTCTGTGCATACCTTCTATCTTCTTTTGATGCTTCCTGCATCGTTCAATACTTTGCCATTAGGGTCCTTCAGTATCACAGTGGGTGGCTGGAATTTTTTATTCAGTTCTTTCAGTTGGAGAAATGCTAAGCGTGCTCTTCCCCTTTAATTTTCGGGGATTATAGAGGACTTTAGGAGCTCTGGCGGCATAGTGTCTAAGGCATTTGACTGCTAACCAGAAGGCTGGTGGTTCAAACCCAGCAGCCACTCATCGGAAGGAAGGTTGGGCAATCTACTTCCATAGAGATACCACCACCAAGGACACCCAAAGAGGGGTCGCTATGAGTTGGATCTGACACAACGGCAGTGAGTCTGCTTTGGTTTTTATAGAGAACTTCATTTTCTATTTCATATACTCCTATTTGCAACAAGCATCTAGTACTTCTATAAACAAAAAGCACATTCCAGTGTGTATGTGTATGTGTGCAATTAAGCTCCAAGCAGGAGTTCTGGTGGAACAGTGGTTAAAGTGCTTGGGTGTTAATCAAAAGTTTGTCATTTTAACCCACCAGCTGCTCTGCAGGAGAAAGATATGGGGAGAAAGATGTTGCAGTCTGCACCTGTAAAGATTTCAGCCCTGGAAACACTATAGGGCAGTTCTACCTACAGACAGGGTCGTTGTGAGTCAGAATTGACACAATGGCAACGGATTTGTTTTGGCTTTAAGCCTCTGGAACAGTGAAATCTAAAGTAATAAATGGTACAGATTAATGAGAAATAATTTATTATTAATTATATCTATGTTGTTGTTGTTATGTGCTGTCAATTTGGATCTGACTCATAGCGACCCCTCCTTGGGTTTCCGAGGCTGTATCACTATGGAAGTAGATTGCCCCATCTTCCTTCTGAGGAGTGGCTGGTGAGATTGAACCGCCAGTCTTCTAGTTAGCAGTCAAGTGCCTTAGCCACTATGCCACCAGAGCTCCCAATTATATCTATAGAAGAGACTTATAGTATACCTTTATTACATCATAAGAAATACCTGACTCCAAAAATTACAAAATTGAGGTCATTCACAGGAAAATAATTTCCTCTTTTCTTCTGACTAAAAAACACATGCAACTATATATTGTCAACTGCAATTATTCTAACAAAGGAGGGAAAACAGAGCCAATAATGTAAAAATAATATAAATTTAATTGAAAACTACATAAATATCCTTTTGTCTTTTTGTCCCCCATGCATTTTCCTCTTACTCTGCCCACCACCCACTCCCGTAAATAAATTCAGACCCCAATTCCTGAAAACCATTTTCCCATCACCTTTCCTCACTTATTCCTAAGGGATGGTGGGAAAAGGTTGCAAATCACCACACAAAGAACACACTCAGTGAAATTACAAGTTTACTCCTCTCAGACTTTATAAAATTACTTAGGAGAATTCTGTGGTAGAAACAGGGAGACCTGTGTGTCCGCAGCCACCCACTGAGACCTGATTCTCACTGCAAAATACCTTAAGCAAGAAAATCAACTATAAGATCAACAATGAAAATAAAGCCCTCATTTTGTCTCTCATAATAGGCTGAGAAATCATTTAAAGTTTGTACTGACCAATCTATTAGAAAAAAAAATTACAAAGGTTTTATCTAGTTAAAGACATTTATTTCTTGTTAACGTGTACTTACAACGACTCGCTGTAGATGATAAATTTAAAAGAACATTTCTCTGCTGCCATCTCGTGGTTTATCTAGGTAATGCAGCCAAAACACTGGCGCCAACAAAGCTAAATCCTTTCCAATAAAATTACACCAGGTATGGCGGGGGAGCATATTGATCATTTAAAGCCATTTATTTGACAGAAAAATATATATATAACTTAATGCATATATCACACTGCTTCCCTTATAACATATTAAGCTTCTTCCGAAGACCCTGGTTTATTTTTAGGTTTAAGGTCTTGTAACTTCTGAATGTTGTTACTACAGAAAACAGAATTCTTTTGCCACTGCTTAGGAACTACTACAAAAGACATTATCAATATCTCTATGTGAAGGCAATCAATGATCACTGAGAAACTCTGTTTTCTAATATACACTGTCTACCACCTGATACCAAAATTTAGAAAATTATTATTTGAAAACTAACATGTATATAGCATTTTAGCATGATCCCATGCTCAACATGCTCAACCCCTCCAGACCCACATGCCATTGGGAAAGTATTTCCGCATCCATGGCCAATCATTTCCAAAGAGATGGGCAGCACCTCTTGGGCAGAAATCGTGAGCCCACCAGGTATGTCTGTGCCATTCCAAGAGGAACACCCACTTTAAGTACCCCAATCTGATTCCTCTTAGGTTAATTACCGGTACCAACCAAAACCATACCAAATTCACTGCCATCGAGCTGATTCTAAGTCACAGCGACCCCCTTTGGGTTTCTAAGGTAAACCATTACGGAAGTAGATTGCCCAGTCTTTCTTCTGCAGAATGGCTGGTGGGTTTGAACCACCAACCTTCTGGTTAGCAGTCAGATGCCTTAGGGACTATGCCACCAGAGCTCCTTAATTAGCAGTACCAGTTACTGTCAAATCAACCCAGGCTCATCACAACTCCATGCATGTTAGAGTAGAACCGTGCTCCATAAGGTTTCTAATGGCTGATTTTTCAGAAGTAGACTACCAGGCCTTTATTCCAAGGTGCCTCTGGGTGGACTTGAACTTCCAACCTCTAGGTTAGCAGCCAAGCTAATTAACCATTTACACAACTTAGAGACTCCATTAGGTGAACTAGGTGAACTAGGAGTTTGATAACTCCAAAGCTGCTCCCCTCCACAAAGACAGGGAGCAGGGAACAGTCAGGAAGAAATGGCATCCTCAACCCTTGTCAGGTTCTGGAAGCAGTTCCAATGTGCAGATGCTCATGTGAAGTATTTAATGTGTGGCTACAAAAACCACTGTCCAGAACCATCCTGATTCATGCTGTACTGTCCAGGCCAATCCCAGACCCGCAGACATGCCTTGGCATATCCAAATGTAAAACCCAGAAAAATACGGAGTGAAAAAAAAAAAAAAAATCATTCCTGACAGTTATGTCGGAGAACTGAAGAAGGAATTGGAAGAAAATTCTACTGCCTTTTCCTTACGTCCTGGGTAAGCCTGAGAAAGTATAGAATTTCTTCCACGTGGGAGGAATTTTCTTCTTTAATTTTTATTGTGATTTGGGTGAAAGACTACAGAGAAAATTCATTTTCCATACACGTTTTGTTTCATGAAATTGACTGCAGTCCCCGCAATGCAACAGCTCTCTTCCCACTTCCTCCCTGTGGTTACCTCTTCCCTGTGTCCTTCTTTCCTATGCATTCCTGCCCCTGAGCTATCCCCCTGCACATACATTGCCCTTCTGTTCTCCCAACCACATGAGAGGAATTCAAAAGGATGTATTAGAAGAATCTTTTGAGAAGCTCCAAATTTGTTTCATGAATATGGTCTAGGGCTTATTATTTCTACATTCATTGGCACATATCACCTTTGGGCAGATATATTATCAAGAGTAATATACAATAAATAAGACCTGGGAAAGCAGGATGCCAATATGTGCTCTCAGTGGGCTATCTGACTCTGGTTATGATTTGGGTGGTTCTATAGAGAAGGATCCTGACCTGATGGATCATGCCTTCTGAGTTAGATCCTGGTCTCCAGAAATGGGCTTCTTCATTAAATTCCTTAGAACCTAAGTTTGGGAGCCTACAAGTTAGAATATACATGTGTCTTCTGGGCCTAGGGTAATTACATTTAGGAAAAAAAAAATATAGGATATCAATTTAAATTTGATTTTCAGACAAACAATGAGATAAGCAACAATTTGGATATACTTACATTAAAAAGTATTCATTGTTTACCTGAAAATCAAATTATTAATGATCATCCTGTATTTTTTCTGGCAACCTTTTTATTCTCCTCCCCCAAAGTATAGGAGTGGGAGCTCTGGTGGCATAGTGCCTAAGGCATTTGACTGCTAACCCAAAGGCTGGCAGTTCAAACCCACCACCCACTCCTCAGAAGAAAGACTGGGCAGTGTACTTCTGTAGTGGTACCACCTGGGAAACCCAAGGAGGGGTCACTAGAAGTCAGACATGACTTGACAGCAGTGAGTTTGGTTTGGAAAGTAAAGGAGTAGAGCTGCCCTCATAAGGTTTTCAGGGCTATAAATCTTTACAGACACAGATTGCTTCATCTTTCTGCCACCAAGTAGCTGGTGAGTTCCAACAACTGACCTTTTGGTTTGTACCTGAATGCCTTAACCACTGCACCACCAGAGCTCCTTCATTAGCCATTATTCACTGCTGTCCAATCAATTGGGACTCATAGCGACCCCTCCTTGGGTTTCCAAGGCGGTATCTCTATAAAAGTAGATCGCCCAATCTGCCTTCCAAGGAGTGGCTGGTGGGTTTGAACCACCAGCCTTCTGGTTAGTAGTCAAATGCCTTAGGCACCACGCCACCAGAGCTCCTAATTAGTCATTAGAGAGATGCAAAACCAAACCACAAGGAGACATCGTCTCATCTTCACTTGAATGGCTATGATAAAAATAAAAGGTGGGAGGGTGACAAGAAAGAAAATAGCAAAAATAGCAGATGTTGGCAAGGATGTAGATAAACTGGAATCCTCATCTATTGTTGATGGGAATGAAAAGTATTGTTGAAGCCTGAAGAAAACTGACATCTCAACTGGAGAAAAAGAAACACAGTCACACACTGGTCATTTCTTTTACACATGAAGTCATTATTTGTTTAGGAGTCCCTGGTGGTGCAAAGAGTTAACACATTCAGCTGCTAACTGAAAGGTAAGACTCTAGTCCCATCAGAGGTCAGAGCCTCCTCAGAGGAAAAGCCTGCGGATCTGCTTCCAAATCATCAGCCACTGAAAACCCTTCGGAGCACAGTTCTACTCTGACACACGAGTCACCATTAGTCAGCATCAACTCCACAGCAACTGCTGAGTTGTTGTTGTTGTTGTTGTTGTTGTTGTTGTTAGATGCCATTGACTCGGCTCCAACTCATTGCAACCCTATGGACAACAGAACGAAACGATGCCCGGTCCTGCGCCATCCTCACAATCCTTGCCATGCTTGAGCCCCTTGTTGCAGCCACTGTGCTAAGCCATCTCGTTGAGTATCCTCTTTGGTGAGTATCCCCTTTTTCACTGACCCTCTGCTTTACCAAGCATGATATCCTTCTCCAGGGAATTGTCCCTTTTGACAACATGACCAAAGTAAGTGAGATGAGTAGATATTAAAGCAAGCAGGTGGGTGGCAACGTGAATTACTGACATTCCCTTCCATTACGAGGTTTTAATAAATAAGCTCGTTCTCATTGAGTGGATATTGACTCCAAAATTTATGCTGGGCTAGTAAACTCTTGTGAAATATTTTTTTGATACAGCATTTGACCCATGGGACCTCTGGTAGTGTAGTGCCTAAAGCACTTGAGTGCTAACCAGAAGGCTGGAGGTTCAAACCCACCAGCCACTCCTTGGAAGAAAGGTTGGGCAATCTACTTCCATAGTGATACTGCCTTGGAAACCCAAGAAGGGGTCGCTATGAGTCAGGTCCAACTTGACGGCACATAACAACAACAACAACAACATTTGACCCATTATGAACAGTGAAAATTGCTCAAGATGCCTGTGATAATTAAGTTTGTGTGTCAACTTGGCTAGGCCTGGTTGAGTGGCTGGGCAGCTAGTTGGAGGTAGTATTCCCCATGATGAGACTAGTAATCAACTCCATGGTGGAATCTACTGTGAGCAGCTGAGTAGCTGCTTTAGAGATGTGGTCTGCTTCCTGTACATAAGAAGACTTTGGAATGGTCTCTAGTTTATGGTACGCTTGGACCCTGAATGTAGCCATGTCATTATTCAGCAGCCTGCCATGCGCTGCCAACCTTGGAACTTTCAATGGACTTGAATTAGTGGCCTGCCATGTGGTTTGGTAACATTGGGACTGTGCCATTTTATTTGTCAACCTTGGGCTTGTTAGCCTCAGCAGCCAGTAGCTGCCTGAGTGGAGAGATACCTCTAGCTTCAGTGGGCTGGGAACAAGAGGCAGAGCTGAAGCCCAAGGTGAAGGGGCTTTCACACAGCCCCTAGATAGAGCCTGGCACTTTGAACTCAGACTTCTAGCCTCCCGAACTGTAAGAGAATAAACTCCTGTTTGTTCAGCCATCCAATTTGTGGTATATTCTTGTCAGAGTGGCACTAGGTAACCAGAACACTGCCACATATTGTTAGAGGAAACAAGAAAACTGACTTAGTCTAGCAAGTCTTCTTAGGCTTCAGGATCCATCTGACATACAGTTAGCCATCTAGAGAATGGTTGTTTTTATTCAGGCCCCTTTATGGATTGTAAGCCTGTCACATTCCACTTATTTCATGAGCATCATCTACAAACCCCTCTAAAAATTAATTAGCAAAACAGAATCATCACTGCAGTTAAAGGACCCAGACAGTCTAGAATCAGAAATGTAATGTTTGCTGTAGAACTCCGGCAGGCCACAGAGAGACAGGATGAGTGCCTGACCATAAGAGGAAGATTAATCAAAGTTACCCCAAGCAACTCGCCCACGCTGAGCCGACAGTAAAAGAGGTGCTGCAGGGCACAGTCACAGGAAAGTGTGATTCCAAACAATGCAATGAAACTGGAGAACAAGGGGAGAGAGGCCAGCCCGATACATCAATCAGATACAGAGC
>NW_006921839.1:3963032-3985140 GCF_000298275.1 Orycteropus afer afer | reverse complement strand
CATCACTACGGAAGTAGATTGCCCAACCTTCCTTCCAAGGAGTGGCTGGTGGGTTTGAACCGCCAGCCTTCTAGTTAGCAGCCAAATGTCATAGGCACTACACCACTAGAGCTCCCCCACACTTGGATGGCTATGATTTAAAAAAAAAAAAAGCAAGAAGAAAAAGAACAAAGAAAATAGGTATTGGCAAGGTTGTCGATAAACTAGAATCCTAGTCCATTGCTGGTGGAAATGAAAAATAGCACAACCATTATGAATGACAGTTTGGCAGTTCCTCGAAAAGTTAAACATAGAGCTGCCATATAATTTAGTAATCCCAATCCTACATACATACCCAAAAGAATTTAAAGGAGGGATGCAAACAGAAACCTGTATACTAATGTTCACTGCAACTCTATCACAATAGCCAAGAAACAATGTAAATGCCCATCAGTAGATGAATGGATACATAAAATGTGGTGTGTGAATACAGCTCAGCCACAAAAAGAAACAAAGTCCTGACTCGGATAAACCTTGAAAACTTTGTGTTGAGTGAAATATGCCAACCACAAAAGGGCAAATTTTACTGACCCAGGGCACATAACAACAACAACAACAATTTACATGAAATAGGCAAATGTACGGAACCAAAATTTATTAGTGGTTACCAGGAATTGGGGGGAGTGGACAAGAAGGTGTCCTTGCTTAAGGGGCACTGAGTTTATTTCAATAGCATGGAATAATTTGGAAATGGTTAGTGGTGATGGTTGCACAATGTGATGAACATAATCAGTGCCATGAAGTTATACACGCAAAGATTGTTTTGTTATATATCCTTTCACCACAGTAAAAAAGAAGGAAAGCAATTTTAAACACAAGAAAATTACATAGACTAAGAGTCTCAACTGCAGACATTAACAGAACCTAAAAATCATACATTTCAATGCCAACTGGGGCAGCTGCCAACACTGACCTAGGATCACCACTCTGCTGCTGCTCTTCATTGCTCTCTGGTAACAAATCTTGCTCCTCCTGGACCCCAGAGATGGGCACAGGGCTGGTTTATCACAGATGGGCCTCTCTCCCACCCTGACCACAATGCTGGTCCGGGGTTGGACAGCTGGTCAAACCCACAGCTTGGAAGAAGACTCCCTATTGCCACTTGGATTGCAGCACTGGGTGAGGGGGATTTTGGAGTGGCCTGAGCCTTGCTCCCCATCATTTTGGAAAAAGTCCTTTTATAGTAATCTGGGGAGTTCTGGTGGCATAGTGCCTAAGGCATTTGACTTCTAACCAGAAGATTGGCGGTTTGAACCCACCAGCCACTCCTCAGAAGGAAGACTGAGCAATCTACTTCAGTAGAGCTACCACTTCGGAAGGGAGCTCTGGTAGCATAGTGCCTAAGGCCCTTGACTGCTCACCAGCAGGCTGGTGGTTCAAACCCACCAGCCACTCCTCGGAAGGAAGGTTGGGCAATCCTACTTCCGGAGTGATACTGCCTCGGAAACCCAAGGAGGTGTCGCTATGAGTCAGGGCGACTCGACGGCAAACAACAACAACAACCATTTCGGAAACCCAAGGACGGGTCTCTGTGAGTCAGAATCGACTCAGTGGCAATGAGTTTGGTTTTTGGTTTACAGTAGTCTGTAATAAGTTCTGGTGGCATAGTAGTTAAAGCATTAGGCTGCTAACCAAAAGGTTGGCAGTTCAAACCCACTAGCTGCTCTGTGGGAGAAAAATGAGGCAATCTGCTTTCATAAAAATTTACAGCCTTGGAAACTCTATGGGGCAGTTCTACTCTGTCCTATAGGGTCACTATGAGTGGACACAACCTGATGGCCGTGGGTTTTATTGTTGTTGTATACAGTAGTCTGCAGAGGTGAAAATGAAGTCGGCCCTTGAGTTGACTCCACACTTGGTCTTTCTGCAATTTGTAACCCAATGCATTGTTTTTAGCATTAATTAAAGTTGTTTTTAGCATTAATTAAAATTAATTAAACCATTCTCACCTCTGTTGTATGTTTTGCTGGGTATATTCTCAACAAAAGCAAAATAAATAAAACTTAAAAAAAAAAAAAAGGAGGAGGGCTTCTCATCTCTTTGAGGCTATAAATGCAAAACAGTCTCTTTTTTTCTTTCTAACTAATGCTTCAGGTTCAAGTTACATTCCATTGAGTCTTCTCTCCTACCTTTTAAAGGCATGTGCAGAGGAAATGTTCTGCAGTTATTATAGGGATCAGCAAACTTTTGCTGTAAAGGTCAAGATAGTAAATATTTTCAGCCATGTACAGTCTCAATTGCATATTATTCTTTGTTTATTTTCTAACCCCTTAAAAATGTGAAAATCATGTCAAAAACAGTTCATTTTAGAGCTTCAATCTCACTGTTGGGAGAGGTAGTTCACCTTGGCCCCTGAATGCTTCTGCACTTTGCTGCTGAGTGTGCTAGATTGATTGCAAGGTCTGTATGTCCTCTGATATTGAGCAGTTTCTGCAGCTGGTCACATAGACAACCAGGTAAGTAAAGGTGACCAGTCAAGCATGACTACCGGGGGAGATAAGAGTGAGACAAGCAAAGGGTGCAAAATTGTTATAGTAATCACTCTTAGGTGCAATTCTGCACTTGCACAAGCCTAAGAGTGAGTTCCTCCCTAAACTCAGCACCAGAGGTTCCTCCCTTGCCTTCTCCCAATCCCAGCCCTAATGACTACCATGTAACTGCTAACTCCTGGAGGAAGGGAACTGATTTCCTTGCTGCTTACTACAACATCTGCTGCTTGCTCAAAAAGCACTGAACTGGCCTTGGTCCTTCCTCTAGGGAGCAATCCACTGTATGTGCTGGTGTTATCTGGGACCACGGACTCAACCTCCTGGGATCTGAGGATAAGTGAAACCAACACAAATGTGCCGATACTTGTGCTTTTATTGTTCTGTGAGTAATACAGGTCATTTCCCTCTGATCTGTTGTTGTTGTTAGGTTCTGTTGAGTTGGTCTCAACTCATAGCAGCCCTGCATACAACACTCTCCTTGGGCCTGAGCCATAACCTTTGCTATGCTTTAGCCATTGCTGCAGCCACTGTGTCAATCACTGAGGGGCTTCCTCTTTCATGCTGACCCTCTACTCCCTCAAGCATCATGTCCTTCTCCAGGAATGGTCCCTCCTGACAACATTTCCAAAGTTCTTGAGACAAAATCTCACCATCCTCACTTCTAAAGAACATTCTGGCTGTACTTCTTCCAAGAGAGATTTGTTCATTCTTCTGGCAATCCATGGTATATTCAAGATTCTTCACCAACACTTAAATTCAAATAATAATAGTAACTCAGGAGCTCTAGTAGCTTAGTGCCTAAGGCACTTGCCTGCTAACCAGAAGGCTGGCGGTTCAAACCCACCAGCCACTCCTCGGAAGGAAGATGGGGCAATCTACTTCCATAGTGATACTGCCTCGGAAACCCAAGGAGGGGTCGCTATGAGTCGGGTCTGACTTGACAACACATAACAACAACAACAATAGTAACTCAACTCTCTGATCTAGAAGTCTCATTTCTTCTGCCAGTATTATGAAACGGTGTTAGGATAACAAAGTAGGGTGAAATTACACTTTGTTGTTTGGCAATTATATCCGATGCAAAACCTTCTATCCATTCCTACTCCTATTTCCTTCTCAATTACAGGTTGGAGAGCAATTTCAGGGATTTCTAACAGTATGGTCTGTCTCTGCAATACCTTTCCCCTTTCTTCTTTAAGGCTGCACCTGGGGTCAGGGAGGAAGAGTTAGGAAGGCAGAAATTTTATATGATAGTAGTGATGGTAAGAAGGGTCCCTCGTTTCTATTGATTGGACTTAGGTCTCTTTGATGATGGTGGTCTCCAAATAGGCTATAAGTGTGTTCTGCTTAGATTACTGTCAGTTTCACCCTAGCTCCTCAGGGAGGATCAGCCTTGTGTCCGTTGACCCAGCCAGTGATAAATATCTTCAACTCCCTCAAGGTGGGTTGTCTTCTCAGTTGACTTAGGTAATTATATAGTTCCTGCCCTTCCTTTAATCTTCAAGCTTCTTCATAAGGAATCCAAAGAACCTCTAGACAGCTTTTCTTTAGTCTTTGAAGGTTATAAACACCTAGGTTGGAGTAACAGTTCCCACCATCTTCTATCTATGCACACCACACCAAGGTGTGCTAACACAAGCTCCTCTTGTGGGTCTCCTACTTTCAGAAAGCTCTAGACAGAAACAGATACATATATTGCCTCAAAATCCAATGGGAAATATTTTAAGCTCCCTCTAGGTTCTGTCCATGTTCCACTAAAGAGACAATACCAAAAAGACTTATAGTCACTTTCAGCCTCAAACTGATTGTCTTCAAACCACCCACCTTATTCTTTGGGCTTATAAGAAATCATCCCCTTATTTCTTCCCCCATGAGGAGGAGAGGAAGTGACTACCTCTTGCTACAAACACTGCTTCTCCTTAATGTTGAGGTTTCACTGACCCTCCCCAAGCCTCTTCTTGGGATGAAGGAATTGGTTGAAAGAGTAAATCCAGAATTAGGCTGTGCTGGACAATAGAACGCACAATAATTTAGCATCTTTTGTTCTCAGCTTTGGGTCTTGCCAATAATTCCAGAATAATAGAAAAGGCTCCATTGAATATCCTGACACAGACTTTTGTAAGGCACACACTCACTCAAAAGAGCACAGGCAACAACGCTGCATCATTAGATTACTCTCTAAACTGGATCCCACGTGAGAAGCTTTGTGTATTTGCACAGATTTCATTATATATGATGATAGCACAAATGAAAGCTTGTCATAAATTTAAGGGAAAAAATTTTTCAAAGACAAATTTAGAATATACCCAGACAAATTAAGCAAAGAGGTCTTTAGACATTGGAAAAACAAATATAACCTCACTGGAAGTATGAAACTATCTTCTGACTCAATGTAGTGTGTATAGTTATTCCAACATTCAAACCTCTGTATTGTGCACAAATGATAATATTACCGAAAACAGCTGCGTTGTTAGCTGCTCTCAAGTGAGCTCTGACTCAGGGTGACCTTGTGTCAAACGGAACAGAACATGGCCAGTCCTGGGCCGTCTTCACGACTGTTGGTGTGTTTGAGTCCATCGTGGAAGCCATTGTGTCGACCCATCTCATTGAGGGTATCCCCTGCCTTCATTGACCAAATATGGTCTCCTATTCTAGTGACTGCTTTTTCCTGATGATGTGTTCAAAGTAAACAAGCCAAAGTCAAAAATATCTACTTGTATCGTTTTAGAGTTGACTTTGGGTCAGATCTTTATAGCAGTGGTTCTAAAACTACAGCATGCTTCACAATTCTCTGAAGGATTTGTTAAAGCAGAAATTGCTGGGCCCAGCCCCGGGGTTCTGATGCAGCAGGTCTGAGGTGGGGTCGGAGAACGAACGTTGCTAACAACTTTCCAGTGATGCTTTTGCTTATGTTGCCGATTAGGGAATCACACTTTGACAACCGCTGCCTAGGGCATCACCTTCAAGCTCAGAGAAGCCAGAGAGCCAAATCCAACCCCTGGCTTGTTAATATAAATAAAATTTTGCTTAAATACTCACTTGCTTACATATTGTCAATGGCTGCTTTCTTGCTCAATTGCAGAGCTGAGTAATTGCAACAGAGGCAGTAATACCTGCAAAAACTAAAATATTTACTGTTTGGTTCTTTACAGAAAAAATAGTTGTTGACTCCTTGCTCTAGAACCCATCTTCCTACCAACACAACCTTCCAGACTGGCCAGAGGTTGATTACAGAGAATGACTCTGTAAGGCTGCTGCCAAGACCAGAGTTTATTTCATTAAATGTTCAATTTGATAAAATGTTATAATAGCCTTGACCTTGTAAATGTCACATATGTCTATATGTAAGCTTTTAAAATGTTTGCTCAAAACCTTGCTTTATATTCAAGTCACTTTATATTCATTTCAATGCTCTTAATGAAAAGATTTTTAAAAGGTCTCCATCTACTTCGGAAGATTTAAAAAACTGCTACAATTACCCAGATATTATCTAGTAACAAAAGAAAATTGGAAGGATATAGCTCCTTTTATAATGGAGTTGCATCTCACACAGAGATGTACACATAAAAAAAAAATGTCATGGAGCCAAAATTACGCATGAAAATCTAAGTCACCTTTAAAATACAGTACACAACATTAAGAGACCATGTTGAAGGCAGACTTTCAATATGTCCAACACAGCCAGTTTTTCCCTCAGTGTTCAAACAGATGGCTCTTTCTTTGGGTGAGCACCAGATGAAGTAGTTGGCTTACATTTGAAGCCATCTTGTATATATACATAAAAAAAAAAAAAAAAAAACTTATCTTTAAACACTAGAATCATACTCCACACAGAGAGAAGCTCACACTATACAGCACAAAGAAACCATTATCAATTGAGGGAGCATCAGATTAACGTCTCCCTTCTCATACTTAGGCACTCTGGTGGTGTAGTGCCTAAGGCATCCAGAAGGCTGGCGGTTCAAACCCACCAGCCACTCTGTGGAAAGAAGACTGGGCAATCTACTTCCATAGGGATTTACCACCTTGGAAACCTAAAGGGGATTGCTAAAAGTCGAAATTGACTTAATGGCAGTAAGTTTGGGGTTTTTTTGGAATTTTTCATACTTACTCTGGGGAATACTCTTGAGACAAATGGCAGACAGATGTGACTGCACTACTTAAATTCTCTCTCTCTCTCTCTCTAGTTTAGCTCATATAATTGAATTCATAAGACTGAAATGCGCCCATGATGGGACTCCACAGCTCATGTTCATAAAGATACCGATAACAAAATAAAGGTCTTCAAATAGTGGTTCGTATCCCACTCTGGTACCAATTCCTGTTATAGCTAAATTCAGATTACAACTAAGATACATGCCCAGGTGAACTTAAGCAAAGAAATTTAAGGATATATCAGCATCACTAGTGGCATTAGTACTTTGACATTGTCATCTCTGTTTATTTCAGGATTTTTCAGCTCCAAATAATCAAGCTGAAAGATTTGGGTGGATCAGTTAGTCACCAATCAATATGGAGCATGCCTTATTCCTGAAGAGTTGGGGCCAAGGTAATAATAGACACCATGACAAAACACAAACATGCTTACTCTACATAGAAAAAGCCGCCATGGTCAGAAGTCCATGCGAGGGAAGGACACAGGGAAGAGGTAACTACAGGGAGGAAGTGGGAAGAGAGCTGTTACATTATGGGAAATTGCAGTCAATGTCATGAGACAAAATGTGTATGACCTGCTGTATAGAAAATGAATTTGCTCTGTAAACTTTCACCCAAATCACAATAAAAATTAAAAAGAAAAGAAAAGAAAAAAAAAAGTTGCCATGGCCTCCTTTCCTCTAACAAAGGAAACTTAACAGACTATCACTTTAGCAGTAAATGCTTTATCTTGATTTAGTACAAATACAAAATACTGAGGCCTTCCTAATTATCACAAAGATTGTTTTAAGCCATATTTCAAATTCAAATGCTTTTAGGAAGGTAATATCTGGTTTCTATCATTCACTTGTCAGTTTGTCATCCTGTAGTGGCTTGCATGTTGTGATGCTAGAAGTTATGCTACCGGTATTTCACATACCAGCAGGGTTATCCATGGTGGACAGGTTTCAGAGGAGCTTCTAGACTGTGACAGCAAGAAGGATCTGGCGATCTAGTTCTAAAAAAGCTGTTGTTGTTGTTGATAGGTGCCGTTGAGTCAGCTCTGACTCATAGTGACCCTGTGCACAACAGAATGAAACACTGCCCAGTCCTGTGCCAGCCTCACAATCCTTGCTATACCTGAGCCCATTCTTGCAGCCACTGTGTCAATCCATCTCATTGAGGACCTTCCTCTTTTTCATTGACCCTCACCTTTACCAAGCATGATATCTTTCTCCAAGGAACGGTGCCTTCTTACAACATGACCAAAGTAGGTAAGATGAAGTCTGGCCATTCTCACTTCTAAGGAGTATTCTGGCTGCACTTCTTCCGAGACAGATTTGTTAGTTCTTTTGGCAGTCCATGGTACCTTCAGTATTCTTAACCAGCACCACAACTCAAAAGCATCAATTCTTCTTTGGTCTTCTTTATTCATTGTCCAGCTCTCACATGCATATGAGGTGATTGAAAATATTATGGCTTGGGTTAGGCACACCTTAGTCTTCGAAGAGCCATCTTTGCTCTTCAGCATTTTAAAGAGGTATTTTCCAGCAGATTTGCCCAGTGCAATACGTCATCTGATGTTGTGACGCTGCTTCCTTCCATTGGTGTTGATTGTGGAATCAAGTAATACGAAATTTTGACAACTTCAATCTTTTCTCCATTTATCGTGATGCTGCTTATTTGTCTAGTTGTGAGGATTTTCATTTTCTTTATGCTGAGATGTAATCCATACTGCAAATTGTAGTCTTTAATCTTTACCAGTAAGTGCTTCAAATCATCCTCACTTTCAGCAAAATTGTGTCATCTGCCTATCGCAGGTTGTTCATGAGCCTTCCTCCAACCCTAATGCTGCATTCTTCTTTATATATAATCCATCTTCTCAGATTATTTGCTCAGCATTCAGATTGAATAAGTATGGTGAAAGGATACAATCCTGACACACTCTCTTCCTGATTTTAAACCATGTGGTATCCCCTTGTTCTGTTTGCTAGCCAGTGAAAATCTGACAAATAGCAAAGGAACATTGTCTGATACAGTACTAGAAGATAAACCCCTCAGGTTAATGGCACTCAAAACACAACTAGGGAAGAGCTGCATACTCAAATAGAGACACCTTAATGACATGGATGGAATAAAGTTTTTGGAACCTTCACTTACTGATATGGCATGACTCAAAATAAGAAGAAATGGCTGCAAACATCCATTAATAATCAGAATGTGGAATGTATACAGTATGAAACTAGGAAAACTGGAATTGGAAGTTTTTAAGAATGAAATGGAACACTTAAAGATAGATATCCTAAGCATTAGTGAGAGGAAATGGACTGGTATTGGCCACTTTCAAACAGTCAATAACAGGACCTACTAAGCCAAGAGTCACAAATTGAAGAGGAATGGCATCATATGCATTGTCAAAAAGAATATTTCAAGATTTATCCTGAAGTACAATGCTGTCAGTGATTGGATAATATACATACTCCTGCAAGGAAGATGAGTTCTTTAATATGACTACTATTCAAATTTATGCACCAACCACTAATGTCATAGATTAAGAAATTGAAGATTTTTACCAACTTCTGTAGTCTAAAATTGATCAAGCATGCAATCAAGCTCCATTGAAAATTGCTAATGATTAGAATGCACAAGATCAGAACAAAGATGAAGCATCGTAGTGGAAACATATGGTCTTGGTTTTAGAAATGATGCCAGAGATCACATGACAGAATTTTGCAAGACCAATGACTTATTCATTGCAAATAGCTTTTTTCAACAACACAAATGGGAACTATACACTTGGACCCTATCAGATGGAATACACAGGAATCGGATTGACTATATCTGTGGAAAGAGGTGATGGAAAAGCTTAATATCAGAACAAGACGAGGGGTCGACTGCAGAAAAGACCATGAATTGCTCAAGTTCAAGTTAAGAGACCATGTTGAAGGCAGACTTTCAATACTCAAGTTCAAGTTGAAGCTGCAGAAAATAAGAAAAAGCCAAAATATGACCTTGAGGAGTATGCCCTACTTGAATTTAGAGACCATCTCAAGAATAGATTTGATGCATTAAACACTAATGGGCAAAGGCCAGATGAGTTGCAGGATGACATCAAGGATGTCTTCCTATATGAAGAAAGCAAAAGGTCATTAAAAAGACAGGAAAGAAAGCAAAGACCAAAATGGAAGTCAGAAGAGACTGTAACTTGCTCTTCAATGGTGAGTAGCTAAAGCTAACGGAAGAAATGATGAAGTAAGAGATAAACAGGAGATTCCAAAGGGTGGCTTGAGAAGACAAAAGTATTTGTGGTAGTTTAGGTTGTGTGTCAACTTGGCTGGGCCATGGTTTTGAGTGGCTAATAGCTTGATGTAGTTATTCTAAGGAGGAGCTTGTAATAACCTCCATGGTGAAATCTGCTGTGAGCAGCTAAGTAGCTGCCGATGTGTGGCCTGCTTCCAATATATAAGAAGAGGCTCTGAGAAACGTCTCTAGCTTTTTGGCATGCCTGGATTCTGCATTTAGCAGTCTTCATCCAGTGGCCTGACGTGTTGCCTGCTGATTTCGGGATTATTCTTGGATTTGAACCAGTGGCCTGCTGTGTACCTGTTGATCTTGTGACTATGCCATTTTACCTGTGGATCCTGGTTTTGTCAACCTCAGCAACTAGCAGTTGCATGAGTCAGAAAAATCCTTCAGCTCTAGTGGGCCTGGAACAGGAGGCAGAGCTGAAACCCAAGGTCCCAGGGACTTCACCCAGCCCCTAGAGCCGGCATTTTGAACTCAGACTTCTGGCATTCTAAACTGTAAGAGAATAAATCCCTGTTTGTTAAAGCCATTTATGTGGTATGTTACAGCAGGACTAGAGAACCAAGTATTATAATGAAATGTGCAAAGACAAGGAGTTAGAAAACCAAAAGGGAAGAAGAGGCTGGTGTTTCTCAAACTGAAAGAACTGAAGAAAAAGTTCATGCCTTGAGATGAAATATTGAAAAATTCTATGGGAAAAAATATTGAATGATGCAGGAAGCATGAAAAAAAAGATAGAATAAATACAGAGTCAGTCTACCAAAAAGAATTGGGCAACATTCAACAATTTCAGGAGGTAGCATATGATCAAGAACCAATGGTATTGAAGGAACATGACCAAGCTGCACTGAAGGCTCTGGTGAAAAACAAGCCTCCAGGAAATGACAGAATACCCACTGAGATGTCTCAACAAATGAATGCAGCACTCACTCATTTATGCCAAGATATTTGGAAGACAGATACCAGGCCAACCAACTGAAAAAGATCTGTATTTACGCATATTCCAAAGAAAAGTGATCAAACAGAATGCAGAAACTGTTGAACACTATCATTAATATCACATGCAAGTAAAATTATGCTGAAGATAATTTTAAAATGACTGCAGCCATCTATCAACAATAGCTGCTAGAAATTCAAGTTAGATGCAGAAAAGAACATGGAATATTTAGCATTCCTGATGCCTGCGCACCAAGTGCTAGGAGTTCCTTACAGTTACTGTTGTTGTTAGTTGTAGTCATCCACCGGCCTCTGACTCATGGCAACCCTGCGCACAAGGGAAGAAGATCACTGCCAATGCCAGATGGATCTTGGCTGAAAGCAAAGAATACCAAAAAGATATTTACCTGTGTTTTATTGATTATGCAATGGGAAAGCTTAGTATCAGATCCTTATTTTACATGTGAGAAATTGAAGGCTATGATTAGGTCACATAGTGTTTAGGCTACAGCTGGACCCTGAGTGCAGGTCTACTGATTCCAAGAAGCTGAACTAGTGGAAGGTTTTGAAAATTTCTTCATGAGTAAATCAAAAGGTAACTTGGCATAATCATTAATGGAACCAAAACTAGAACATAAAACATAAATAAAATAGTTAGTATATAATTATTTAATTGATGAATGTATTAAGGCCAAAACAAAACGAAGCAAAACAATCTGTGACCTGGGTAACAGCATGGGAATTATGAGTTTTACAGTTTTAGCCACGTGTACTGCAGGGCTCATAAACTCTGTGAATGCCATCCATGCCTACCTTGGTGAAACAGGACAAGAGAAAAAAGTTTATAATGTTCTTGTTCCTAGTAAAACTGCCTTTCATTGCACATATTACTTATGTATCTTAATCAGAAAGGTAAAGTAAACAATAATCTGAACTACCTTCTTCCTATTGTTGCATAAAAATCAGAAATACAATTGTAAGGAAGTAGTAAGTCATTTGAAAAATAGATTTTTTTTTTTTAATTTTCAAAACTAATGTAAGGAATTCAGTGTACTTACTTGTAAATCATTATCTGAGTCATGATTTAATAAAATGTAATTGTCCTTTACATTCAGTCCTTGTGCATACAGATTTTTTTTAAGTTGACCAACCTACTTTGCATTATATCATCTGTCAATGATTAAAGAAACATCTCACCATTCTTGATTTAGGACTTCATGACTTCCTAATGGCTGCCATAATTATCTCTTGAGATTTAATATTTAATTAACATATAACACAGCAAATCTTCCACCCCAATTTGTTTTAAAATCTGAATCAGCTACTGATTTATACTCAGATAAGGTGTAAAATATCTAATCTAAATTTATTATTCAGTAAATTTACAGTACTATTCAGTTGCATGCAGTGCACTGCCAATATTTCTCTAGTTGCATTTGGGCAGAATGATCGCCAGCATTTGGGACTGCTGAGCACTGAAGACCATTTAGCATTCCTGATGCCTGCGCACCAAGTGCTAGGAGTGCCTTACAGTTCCTGTTGTTGTTAGTTGTAGGCATCCATCAGTCTCTGACTCATGGCAACCCTGAGCACAAGGGAAGAAGATCCTTGTGATCCATAGGTTTTCACTGGCTTACTGTTTCATAAGATCACCAGGCCTTTCTTCCAGGTCTTAGTCTGGAAACTCCACTACAACCTGCTCAGCTGCTTTGACTATAGTAATGTACTGGGGGGAGCCGTGCAGGTGCTGATACACATTTCTAAAACCCTTACTCACACATTTTCCCCTTCCAGAACCATTATGATGAACATTTTAGTAGACCTGGACAAAGTTGAAAAAGGGAACCACTTCTTTGGATCAAGTTTTTTGGAAACTAGATATACTCAGCATGAGATTTAGCTGGGGCATTAACTCTCTGTGACGATTCCTAATTTGATCTGCTGAACTGGGTTCAGCAATTCAGCCACATGATATTCATTTGAAATAACGAACGATTATTCAAGCAAATAACTGTGTTCACTTAAACAAAGTTCTGAGTCTCTAAACTCTAAACCTGGGAATTATACTTCTTCCCTACTACCCTGTCCTCTTCCTACCTTAATCCCAATCACCACACAGCACAGGAATTCTTAAATTGAATAAATACCCTAGCATTGAAAATCAGGGTATCTTTATTTGTAAATTTCACATATCATGCAAGATTTTTCTTTAATGTGATTCATATTTATTACTATTATTAACTTTATAGAGCATAACCATTTATATATTTGTTTTAGACTTATTTTTGGAAGATTATTAAGCCTACACACAATACAAATATTACACTGCTGAGCCCTTGCACAATGATATATAAGATATAAACCAGAAAGCTCTTACTGAGTAAGGATGCATGGAGGTAACTATTAAAACTCATGTGAGGCTGAAATCTAAAAAGTGGCAATAAAATCAATCTGTTTTAATAGTTTATCTGCAAATAAAAGGAGGGTAGTAAAATTTCACAAACAGCTTCCAAATCCTCAGTTGAAATTGAAACCATTCCTTAGAGAGCACACAGGCACAGAATCTTTGTTTTATATAAGCTTGTATTGAAAATAACCCAAAATATCCATTACACTTGTGTATTTGATAGTTACAAATTGTAATGTACATTTATAGATCTGTGCATCTACATATGCACATAAACTGGCTACATTTACTTTAATAATAACATTGCTTCTGTAAATGACACAATAAATGTTCAACTATTTTGAATGGTTGCTATTTCCATTTTATGGTCAGTGATATGTCTTCATTGTTCTGAAAATGCAGACAACTGAAATTAAGTAGTCAATACCATTCCTCTACAGTAAACACTAATAAGTATTTTATACATGAATAGAAACACTTATAAAAGCATTCTATGTATTCCTACCAAACAGGTAAAGAGAAATAATAACCAGAACTTGCTAAAGAGTCACATTAAACTGCTGCCTTTCTACTGATGACATTTTGCTTCTAGTATTTTGGATGAGTATTTTTAATTTGGAGGAAATATATAGGAAACGTGTGATATCCATTAACTAAGATTCACAGACCAACATCATTCTATATTTATATATTTATAAAAGCTGTAATTTATAATAGGTTATCAAATAACAATGCAAGAATATTAAAACTATCAAAGGCTCTGGCATCCTGAAATAGTACCTAATTCTAAAATTTTATTTCCACTTCGTTAAATATTGTTCAGTTGCTTAAATTTAAGCTTTCTGCCTAGCACTGGCCTGAAAATTTTTTTAACTATATTTTTGCCTCCTTTTTGTTGCTGTTTACTTTGGTCATTGTCTAGATTCTAGAGGTATGGAGAATCAATACACTTTTTGGGTGTATGTGTTGTTGACCAACTTATATTAGAGTAAGTAATACAATTTGGACTAAAATAAAGAATTCTAAAGTTAAGAAACTCCAAACCCATCAAGGCTATCTGCCAACAAATAAGTGGCACTGTGCTAGATGCTATTTAGGGAACCCTGACATTTGTAACATGGAACACATCAGACAAAAGCACACAAGGGCAAAGTGATCACACTAAAAACCACACAAACCTGAGCAGATAATAAAATATTAAATATATCTAACAAAGTTTTTGAACAAGATTTTATTCCAAATTTTGTTTTGTGAAGCTAGTTTCTGAAACCAGTTGATTGGAAAAGGATTTGCTGAACTAAGCAAAAGCTTCAAGATAAGAGAGACCTTAGATCTTTAGATCTTAAGAAGTACAAGAACTAAATCAGTGGTTCTCAACCTTGGGTGCCTATTAGCACAACCTCAGAGCTGTTAAAAGATACTGATGCCCTCATTCAGAGACTCTGGTCCCATTGCCTAGAGTGGAGACATAGACATTGCTATTTATTAAAATTATGCAGATGATTCTAATGTGCAGATGCAGCTGAGACACCAAACAGATGCAAGAATCAAATGAAAGGATCACAGGAAGCTTATGGTAATCTAGGAGCTTGAAGATCTCTCATGGAAATGACCTCACCTATACCAAGATAAAAATTATTAGTAACTAATTTATTAAGACTGATCACACTCTTTCTGGTTGGTTATAAATAGCCCTAGGATAACACTAATTCAACATGTCTTTTTAATCCACTGGGAATTTAAGAATGTTAAGAATTCAGTAATGGATCTAAGGACAGGAAATTTCATGATGGGTCAATTCAGCAAGTCTTTCAGCCTCAGGAAGGGACATGGAGACATTTTATCCATCCAAGGCTGGTCCTTTCACCTCCCACTCTGAAATCCACTTGCTTCCGAGCCTCATTAGATATTAACCCTTCTATTTTCTGTATCATGTATCTTCTTTCTCTCTGGATCTATCTCATCAATATTTACATGTCCTACTCCCATCTTCACTTGCTCATTACGAGATCCCCCATTGTCATTGGCATACACCCATGACTATATTGTTCCGGTGTCTCCTAGTTCAGTGGGAGATCTAATGGCATAGAGCCTAAAGCATTTGACTGCTAATCAGAAGGCTGATGGTTCAAACCCACCAGCGACTCCTCAGAAGGAAGATTAGGCAATCTACTTCCGTAGAGATACTGTCTCGGAAGCCCCAGGAGGGGTCCTTATGAGTCAAATCAACTCAACGGCAGTGAGTTTGGTTTTTCCCCTTAGCTCAGTGTCCACACCTCCAGCAGTGCAGCCGCTCTCTCAGAATCCTAGTCCACCCTATTATCCCTCCCACTTCCCAATGTATCACCGAGTTCTTCTCTAATACTGCCTAAAAATTCTCCCAAACATGCTCACCTCCATCCACATCCACTGCTACCACTGGCCCTGCACAGCACTTAGCATAATAGCTTTATAATCTTATATCCTCATATCCACTTTTCTCCCCAGATCCATTCTCACACTGTAGGCTGAGTATCCACATTTCATACAAGTTACCCAACCTGTGCATCAGTTTTCTTCTGTAAAATGGAGATTTTGCAGACCTCATATGATTGTTGTGAAGATCACATGAATAACAGACAAAAGCCTTAGCCACCACAGAACGTAATAAATGGTAGCTATCGTTAGCGTAGTGCCTAAGGCATTTGACTGCTAACCAGAAGGCTGGCAGTTCAAACCCACCAGCCACTCCTTGGAAGGAAGATGGGGCAATCTACTTCGGTAGTGATACTGCCTCAGAAACCCGAGGGGTCACCTTGAGTCAGGTCTGGCTCAAGGGCACATAACAACAACAATTGATAGTTTAACAAGCAAATTCTTAATAACAATTGACTACTTACATTAGGAGAATACAATGTCCAGGGTCTACATCAAAGGCCTACAAAGCCTTGTTTGTTCTGGTTTCTACTGATATTCCAGATTCATTGTTTTAGACTCAACGCACCACGCTCTCCTACCTTTGAGCCTTGGCAAAACTTTTCCCTTTGCCTGGGATGCTCTCCCCTGCCTCTGGCCAACTAATTTCTGCTCATTTTCAGGTCTGCTTAAATTTTAATTCTCTCTGGGAAGCTTTTCCTGAGCAGGCCCCTCTACCAGCAGACCCTCAGGTCTCCATAGTTTCTACTCCTAAACCTCTTATACAACTTCCTAGTACGTAACACTTACAATGATCTGTTCCATAGCCTTCCTTCCCAATAGATTGTGAGTTCTATGGTGCATCATGTATATAATCCCCCTAACTAGCACCGTGACTGCAACAGTATCCAAAAACCAAACCTGTTGCTATCAAGTTGATCATGACTCATAGCAACCCTACAGGACAGAACAGAACTGCCGCACAGGGTTTCCAAGGCTGTAATCTTTACAGAGCTCTGGTGGCACAGTGGGTAAGGCATGTGGTTGCTAACCAGGAAGCTGGTGGTTCAAACCCACCAGCTGCTCCACAGGAGGAAGATGAGGCACTCTACTTCTATAAACACTTACAGTCTTGGAAACCCAATGGGGGTCGCTGAGTCAGAATCAACTCGATAGCAGTGAGTTTGGTTTTTTGGGGTTTTACAGTCTTTACAGAGGCAGACTATCACATCGTCGTCTTGTGGAGTGGCTGGTGGATTTGAACCGCTGACCTTTTGGTTAATAACCAAGTGTTTTCATCACTGTGCCACCAGAGCTCCTTGGGACAGTATAGGTTTTCAAATATTTGGTAGCTGACTTTAATGACATAACTAAAAATTACCCTTAAGGGTTATGCACAGAAACTCTTGACTATCTTCAGCATCATCAGTAATTGCTGGCATTTCTCTGTCACTGTTTTTGTTAAGCTTCACCAATCAGAAAGGCTGTATACACAATAAAGAGTAAGAAAGTATCTCCATTATTTTTAATATAACTTTTGTGGAGGTGTTTAGCCTATTTTGCTATTATAATACTAGGAAATTGTATGTTGTTGTTGTTGTTATGTGCCGTCGAGTTGGCCCCAACTCATAGCGACCCCTCCTTGGGTTTCCGAGGCAGTATCACTACGGAAGTAGGATTGCCCAACCTTCCTTCCGAGGAGTGGCTGGTGGGTTTGAACTGCCAGCCTTCTGGTTAGCAGTCAAGTGCCTTAGCCACTATTGTATAGTGAAGGAAAAATGCTGATTTGATTTCCCATCCTGAATTATAATTAATAGCTCAGAGATCAGGCTTTTAATTTAGAATACATTTTTCTTTAACTTATTACCTTATGCCCATCTACACGTGCTACTTACTATCCAATTACACAGTGAAAAGGGATTCTATATTAGATTGCCATCTTCAAAATTTATATCACATACAGCATCAAATTACCCAATAAGGAAAGCCCGAGCTTACTTGTGCTTATTTACTAATCTGTAGTGAACAAGTTCACATTTTTTCACATCAAAGATTCTGCTTCTAGATACAGCTGGCATCTCTCTCTCTCTCCCCACCAACACCACAGCATCTTCCTACAGAAACAAAGCCTCTTCTCAAATTCACAATCTCTGAGAAGGATGGAATACCCAGTAAGCACAAGCAAGCCCTGCAGGTGCTTACTCATCTGTAGTGGAGTTTCATGTTTTTCACCACATGAAATTGTTCACTACAAATTATTAAGTGCAAGTAACCCTGTGCTTACTTAGCTTATTGGGTATTCTGCCCTTGATTATATACCACCTCCTGTAAGAAATCACACGTCCCTGGGTGCTGTAAACGGTGAAACATATGACTACTTACAGAAAGGCTGGTGGTTCAAACCTCCTCAGAGGCCCCTTGGAAGACAAGCCTGGTGATCTGCTTCTGAAAGGTCACAGACTTGAAAACCCTATGGACTAGTTCTACTCTGAACATACGGGGTTGCCCGGAGTTGGAACTGACTCAATGGCAAGCAACAACAGTCCTTTTCATCAAGCTCTATAACTATCTTCACTCAGAAGTGTTTTTATACATTGTGTCCTGTCTTTAAGTTATTGGCTAATTAATCATAAAGCTCATTCATTTTAACTAATCTTCCCATCTCAACAGGAACCCTGGTGATAGTGGTTGAAGGACTTAGCTACTAACCAAAAAGCAGTGGTCACAGTCATTCCGCAGGAGAAAGATGAGGCAGACTGCTGCCATAAAGACTTACAGCTCTAGAAATCCCAGAGGGCAGTTCTTCTCTGTCTTACTCACTGTGAGTCAGAAATGACTCTGTAGCAGTGCGTTTGGTTTTTCTCATCTCAATGGGGCCAGAAGCATTTAATCTTGTCCTCCCAGGTGTGTCTCGATTTAAAGTCTGTGAGAAGCATTACGTGAATCTAATTTTTAAAAAACAGACTTTAAACTGCCAGGAGGAACTTGATACACTGGAGGTGGGGTGGGGGGGAGGAACGATGAAAAACAAAATGAAAAGTGTAAACAAAACCATGGACTTTTTCTCTGAGCTTTCTGCACTGAGAGGTTATTATTCCTTTATCCCTGAAAGTTTATCTTCTGAATTGACTCCTCCCTTCCAGCTCAACTCTTCGATTTGCCATGTATTGAATCTTTTTCCCATCTTTTAAAATTTCCTATCATTTTTAATTCTATATTACAGTATTACCTTCTATTAGTCTTTACTTCATTATCTTAAGCTTTTCTACCAATGAGACAAGTACATTTTCCATTGTGTCACTGTGCTCCCTCTGGATAAATAGAAGATTCTATGTACCACAGACTATATACACTGAGCATTATTTTTAGTGTGTTCTAATGCAACTGTCTTCCCACCTGAACTAAGCATTAGAGAATCAGTGCTTACACAACTTACATTTTCATAAACAACTCCTCATCAGAAGAGGTTAAAGAAAGACTTCAAAGCCATCAAGGGCTGGAAGTAAGTTCAGGACACAGGGGGTTGGTTGTAAAGCCACCAGTCATGAGGAGGCTTGGACAGGGTGCTTCAATTCGATCTTGATAAGGAAGGAGCAGTGCAAGAATGGAAAGCACAAGCTTTTAAAGCAGTCTCTGCTGTCATAATCTACAGAAATACAATATTTGGGAAGGAATAGACAAAAGGACATAGGAAGTGGCCAGATGTACAGCAGACCACTTAAGAGCTGAAAACACTTCAAGGATTGGGAAATATATCAGCAAGGACCAAAGAGACAATGGACGTCTCATGGAATAGCCAGCTCTTGAATTAGGTAGATATTTGGACATCTATTGAATTAGATAGAATTTGGGTAGTTTAGAAGAGAATGTATTCCAGGCGAGTAGAATATGACAAGTACTATATTTACTGATAAATTCAATTTAAAGATGTCAATTTAACTGAAAATGTGTTAGGTTAATCAGTAGGAAAACAGGTGGACAGGGTAGGTAGTGCAGGATACAGGGAATTCTGAAAACAGTAGAATTTAGATTTGACACAAGCAAAGTTCCTGAAGGTTTATGAGCAGAAAAGATTAAATTACCTAACTATCACTTTGACAATATGTCAAAAGGCCACTAAAAAGGATCACTTATTAACCATATTCGAGTCTGTTTTCTCTATAACCAACCAAACCCACTGCCTCTGCCAATTCTGACCCAAAGTAACCCTAAAGGACATAGCAGAATTGTCACATAGGGTTTCCAAGGCTGTAAACATTTATGGAAGCAGATTGCCTCATCTTCCTCTCATGGAGCAGCTGGTAGGTTCAAACTGCTGACCTTCTGATTGGCAGCCAAGCATTTAACCACCACGTTACCAGGGATTCTTTTTCTATGTGAAACCAAACTCCAACCTCACTGTTGTCCAATCGATTCCAACTCAAAGCAACCCCTCTTTGGGTCTCCAAGGCAGTATCTCTACAGAAGTAGATTGCCCAGCCTTCCTTGCGAAGAGAGTCTGGTTAGCAGTCAACGCCTTAGGCACTATGCCACCAGAGTTCCCCCTTTGTGAAATGGGTACCAAAATAATCCCACCTCTCTGGACCATTATGATGATTAGATATAACATAAGCATCGAAATATTATTTCAGGAGCTGGGGGCAATAATCCAGAGGTGCAATAATTAAAGGCCAGAAAAGAGCAGTAAAGGCTTATGTCATTGTCTCACCATCTTAACTTATTTTGTAAATACTTCACAAACGTTCAGGTAGGTATTGTGGAAAACACTAATAGAAGAAACCTTCCCTCTCCTTACAGATCTCATGATCTTAATGAGAACAAATATACTTATATGTACTTAATAAGAAGAAATGTACTCCAAGGATAGTGAGACTTCATCTCTTGTACTTTGGTCATGGTATCAAAAGGGACCAGTCCCTGGCGAAGGATATCATGCTTGGCAATGAAAGGGCCAGCAAAAAAGAACAGTCTTGAGAAAGACCCCCTGTGAGATGGACTGCCCCAGAGGCTGCAAAAATGGGCTCAAGTCCAGCAACCACTGTGAGGCTGGTGCAGGTCTGGCCAGTTATTGCATTCTGTTATACATAGGGTCACTATAAGTCTGAACCAATTTGTATCACCTAACAATAACAGCAAACTTATGGAAAGTAAAGTACCACTTGTGATAGACACCAAATGAGAGTAAACTCCATAGTGGTTCAGAGGAGGGAGGAACCATGGGTGTAAAAATTACCATAGAGGTGTGCTGGATTTGTACAGGAAGCAGTAGGAAATATTGTTATATGAAGAGGTATATACAGCATGACCCCAATTTTGTTTAAGGTGGTAAAGAAATAGGAAAATGTGATATGTCAAAGAGCTCTTTATAATTCAGTAAGAAAGACCAGTAATGCAAGGAAGAACTGAACACAGTTCACAGGAAATAAACATAAATTCAAGCAGCTCAAATATATAAAAAGCACACTCTCATTCATTGATAAAAGATCCCAATTAAAACCACAAATAACCTTTTTTTTCCCCCCCAAGCATGGCAAAGGGCCAAACATACAATAGCACAGAACTGGAGAGATTGAAGGGAACCAGCAACTCACCTACTCTGTTGGTGAGAATGTAAACTAGAAAAATCTCTATGGAGGCAGGAACCATCAAAACTAGAAATGCTTATAGTTTTGAGCCAGTAATTTCTACATGTAGGTACCTATCCTACAGACATTACTTCCTAAGCACCACTTGCAATGGCAAAAGATTACAATCAAAGCAGTGGCAAAAGAAATGGAACATTAAGACAACTGAGTACTCTGAAGTTGTGAAAGAAGGAAGCTGCTTATATATGCATGTACAGTAATTACCAAGATACCGTTACATTAAAAAAAAAAATAATGTGTAGGACATTATACTGCCACTTGTGAGGGGGGAAAAATGAAAGTGCTGGTAACTGCACAGAGTATCTCTGGAGGGACACAAAGTATTAGTAACAGAGGCTGTCCCTGGAAAGGGGAACCAGGTTACTGAGGTCCAAAAGGAGATGAACTCTTCACTGGATACCTATTTTGAATGTGTTAGAAAATCTGAAGTGTACATTTCTTACAGATGCAAATTCAAATGAGAACTGTTACCTATACTGTCTACATTGTGGGATGATGAGTGCTTTGTGCTTTCTTTAGGCATTTCTATAATATACTGAGCTTGTTATTTTCCTGATAAAGGAGGAAAGAGTATAAGGGATAAAATTCCAGATGAGAAACAATACAAAGATTTTGAAGGCAGGATGAATATGAAATAAATTTAGGTTATAATAAATAACAAGGAGGCGGGGCAAGATGGCGGACTAGGCAGAAGGATTGCACAGACCCTCTTCAACAAAGAAAAGGGAAACCAATTAACACAGACACAGAAGATAATC
>NW_006921839.1:3943829-3955027 GCF_000298275.1 Orycteropus afer afer | reverse complement strand
TAAATAAATAACAAGCCTAAATAGAATAGACTGTTTTTATAAGAAAGAGATGCACAACTGTGCCTCCAGCACAGAAATACATAAGGCTTGCAGAATATATGGAAGACTAGGTTGGGACTAACCTCTTAGAGTATTTCTGATGCCAAAGTAGCTCAAACATTAATCTATAGTCCTTTGTAGACTTCAGAGTGGAAAATGATTAAAAAAAAAAAACAAACAGTATTAAGATTAATTTGGTAGACTACAAGGTGAGACTGGACATAAAAGTCTAATTTCTGGACCACAAATAAGTTGGACCTGGCCCAGGCTGTGTTTTAAGGGTCTGGAAGAGCCCACATAACCAGAAGCACTGAAAAAGTAGACAAGCATTCTTAAAAGCCAACAATCCCCTTTTAAACAGAGTATAGGCTCCCCATGGGTCTTCTTATACTGGCACCTGACCGGGTTTACTTCTTGCCTTTTCTAAACTTGTCTGACCTTCAATGACACTGAGTTTTTGCTTGCTAATAAGATACCTGAATTGAATCAATGAACTGCAGCAAGCAGAAAGATCTAAACTAGACTATAACGGTGGTGGTAGAAATGGAAAGGTGCAGCCACGAGAAATTAGATGCAGGCTCCGCTATGAGAGTGCACAGACTGAAGAGTCAGACTACCTGGGTCTGAGTTCTGGTTTTACCACATAGTTGGGTGACCCAGAACTAATGAGCTACTTAATCTCTGTCTCATTTTCCCTGACCTGTAAAATGGGGATTTGACAGTACTTATCTTACAGCTGTTAAGGATTAAATGAGTAAATATTTGTAAAGCACTTAGCATAGTGCTTGGCACAGGGTTGATTTTTGTTAAATTCACTGCATGCCTACCATGAGCTTGGTTCCATTAGAAATAAAAAGACTCACAGAGTTTGTACTTGATAGGTACAGCATTAAAAAAAAAGGGAATTGTCAAAGATGAACTACCACAGAGACAGGAGGCAGTTAAGGAGATTTAAGTCATTTACACAAGACTTCCCGTAAAATGGAGGAATAGGCAGACAAGCAACACAGATTCTCGTCAACAAAGAAAAGAAAAACCAGCTGACAGGTATACAGAAGATAATCCTGGAGCCCTGAGCTTTGAAAGCAACTATACAGAAGTGGATTAGGCCCCAACTAGTGGAAAAACCTGAATGAAAACAGTGAGTACAGAGACGGTCCAAGCTGTGGACTGTCAGCTACTCTGATGAGATCAAGAGCCTGAATATTTCTAAGTGGTATTGGGACCTAAGAATTGACCTGAAGATCAGCCCTGGTTGCCAACGGCTACAGGGACAACTGCGCTGGTGGCCTATGACTAGGAAGGGAAACAACCTGAGGTGTTGACTTTCTGCTGTCGAGAGGGCACAGCCATTCTGAGTATTTAAAGTGACCGAGGGCACAGCCATTTTGAATCTTTACAAGTGGCAACCATTTTGGATTTTAAAGTGGTATCATTCCCATTCAGATTCCAGGGACCTAAGAATAGGCTCTGTTGCCAAGGTCAGCAGGGACATATGAGAGGCTGACAACAGGAAGAGAGACAAGTGGTGAGTGTCTAAGTACTGTCAACTAGTGAACAGAGGAGCACAGTACCCTGCTTGTGTAAATAACACACAAAGCAAATGAAAATCATGGGCAAGTCACTCCAACATACAAACACCAATTAAATATAAACACAATAAATGTCACAATGCCTCGGAGACAACAGAGCATCACAGTCCACAAAAAGAAACAAGATAAAGCAGGAGAAACAAGGGACCAGGATACACACCCAAAACACATCCCTGAGGAAGATGCAGCATCGGACCTTCCTGATAAGGAATTCAAAAGAATTATATTTAGGTATCTTCAACGAACTGAGAGACAGATCAAGGAAAACAAAGACAAAACCCTAGAATAATTCTGAAAGACAATACAAGAACAAAATGACAATATAAATGAAAAATTAAAAATGATACAAAATCTACACACAGAAATCCAGAAGATTAATACTAAATTTTCAGAAATAGATAAGACACTGAATAGGCAAAGGAGCAGAATTGAATCAATGAAAGACAAAATTAGGGGGATTGAAGGCAAATACCTGAACACTTCTTTGGAAAGGGATAAATCAGAAAAAAGATCAAAACAAAATGAAGAAAGGCTAAGGTTCGTGTGGAATACCATCAAAAGGAATAACCTACATGTAATCGGAATTCCAGAACAGGAAGAGACAAATAAAACCACAAAGAAAATTGTTGAAGATTTATTGGAAGAGAATTTTCCTGGTATGATGAAAAATGAGAATATATCCATTCGGGGCATCCAATGAACCCCAAATAGGATAGACCCCAAAAGAAAATCACCCAGACATATCATCAAACTTACCAAAACCAAAGACAAAGAAACAATCATGAGAGCAGCACGGGAAAAATGAAAAGTTACCTACAAGGGGCAACCAATAAGACTAAGCTCAGATTTCTCAACAGAAACTATGCAGGTGAGAAGACAATGGGATGGTATATATACACCTTGAAAGAGAAAAATTTCCAACCAAGAATTATATATATACCCAGCAAAATTGTCCCTCAAATATGATGGTGAAATTAGGACATTTCCAGATAAGCAGAAATTAAGGGAATTTGTTAAAACCAGACCAACCATACAAGATATACTAAAGGGAGCCCTTCGGACAGAGAAGCAACAGCAGCAAACAACAATTGACGATTAAAACACATGATGATATAACCCAGAAACCAACCCAGCTATGGAAGTATCCAAAGTAAGAAGCCTACAAGATTGTAAACAGGGAACCAGAGACATCAACTGACTAATGAGGACAACTACAAACCAAAAGGAGGGAAATAACTATGGTACATACACATAATGGAATGCATGGAAGGGAAGGACACAGGGAAGATGTAACTATGGGGAGGAAGTGGGAGGGAAGCTGTTGCATTGTGGGAAATTGTAGTCAATGTCATGAGACAAAGTGTACATGAGCTGTTGTAAGGAAAGTGAATTTGCGCTGTAGATTTTCACCCAAAACACAATAAAAATTATGGTGTTGATGGTGAAAAACACTTTGTGTTCTCAAACAGCTTAGTAGGCAAGATATATCATTAAGTAGGCAATTTCACTAAAATGCAATAAATGCTACAATAAGTATATGTGCAGGAGCAGCTAATTTTGGAGAAAGTGTAGTAATGGGAAGGAAACGAATAGGAATTAGGTAACAATTGCAAGGAACAAGGAGAATGTGTCAATCAGTGAATATATAAACAGATTTAAGAGCAATCAATAATGCTTATATCAAAAAAATGCAATGTCCATTCAGTTTTAATTATGTTACCTTTTATTATTTTACAACATATTTCCAAAAAAATGCTTTTACAGTTAACCTTAACTGCTTTATAAGACCTGGAATAAAAGAACACTTAGAATTAGAACACACAAACATCAAACTGGAATATCTACTTGTACTGAACCATTATTACGAAAAGGATGTTGTTTTTTAAATAAGCAGATGTGTGGCAATGCAAAATAAAATACGTATTTGTTAAAACAGTAAACTTCGTTTTAATGGCTATAAAAAGGAGGCGGTTTTGTTTCTTTTCAACACAGCTGGTCCTAGCAGCAAGTTGTACTATGCATTTAAAGCAAGATATGCCCCTGAAAGCTTCTATTTTCAGTTTGTGTGTGTCACTTAAATGAGAGTCTAGACACAGGGAAGAATAAAAGCAAATACCTAGTCTGCAAATATGCTTCTCAATATCCATTCCTCCAGAGGGTCACAATGTTAGTGAACTTAAGACTCTCACTGGTGGTGGTATTTTACAGTAATTCTTCCTCAGTGACACTGGATGCTTTCAATTTTTTCTAAAAGAGAAGGGATGAAAATGCAGAGAAACCCTCCAGGGTTTAATTTTCACTTCACAATCTCCAAGTAGTAAAACAGCAGCTCTGCATGTTGGTGAAAAAGATTTCAATTTCTTCCTATTCATTTTTAATCATACTAGCATTAAAATTTATCTGCATTTATCTGGATTTCAAAAAAAAAAAAAAAATTTAGTTGCCAAATATTTCAGAAACTTCATAATGTGCTGCATACATGTAATTCGCTCTTATTTATCAAAATATACACTTACATATTTTTCTTACCTTCAGTGAAGTTCTTTATTTCTGACTGTATATGAGAAACAAGATTAAGAGACCAATGCTGGCTTTATCTCTTTATAAGCAATAATTTGGGTCTTTTTTCATCAACACCACTGCAGCATTTTCATGATGAATTCACAAAAGCCAATAAAGGAAACACTTAATGAACAGGTTTCTGTCAAGCAAGTCATGTTTTAAGGTTAGCCTCTCTCAAAGCGGCACTATGGCATTGTAGGCATTCAATTTTGTTTTCTTTTTTCAAGTCTGTCAGTTCTTTCCTACAATTACTTTTTCTAGCAGGGGATATTGTACAATCACAAAGTAAGGCCTAGAGACCATTTATGGTTGCTTGCAGTATTATGGTAGACATAACTCTCAAGAGCCGATATAAACCAAGCAGAACAGTAGTCAGTTAGAACCACATTCACATTCAGATAGTCTCTAAAAGCACTTTGCTAATATACAAGCTTCCTCCTTCTCAGCTGATTTTATGTTAATCTTATTAAAATCATAACAAATTAGGCTGCAAAGTTTCGTAGCAACTGCATAATAATCCTAAGGAATTATTATATTTTGATTAATAAAATGTTATTAGTAATGTCCTTTCTATAAACATGGTTGGCAAAATAAAAAAGGCACAAAAGAGGGGAGTAATGAAAAACATTTTCTTTTTACTTCAATTAAGGGCACCAAATCAAGTATCTCTCATGAAGAAAAGTAGAGAAAAAAAAATGTTCAGTGATTCATGCACAATTTGATCATTTAAAAAAAACAGTAATAATTCTCTTCAGCTAGGTCCTAAGGCTTGAGGAGAAAACAAATTTTCCTAATCACGTGCTTAATATACAATAAAATGTAAAGCAGCACATACATGTTTGGTTTAACAGTGGACCCATATTAAAAAAAAAAAAAAAGGGAGGCAATTAAACAAAACTAAAAATACCTTCATAGACAAAGTAATTCTACCTGTAACCTCTGTCCTTTTTACCACTTAGTGGAGTATAACGTCCATTAAGATGTAAAATGCAGCACACGCAATCATATAATCTAAAAACTTTTCATGATAATTTATTGCAAATTGCACTTGACAGTTCACCACAACAATGGAACACTGGCTCCTTGTTGATTCACACAGTCCCTGAGCCCCAAATCTAAGTCACCAGTAAAATGATCTGGATAGAAAGTTTGCGGCTGTGCTCAACCAGCTGGCTCCACCTTCTGGGTGTGAGCCAACCCGGGATACTGCTTTATCCTGCTCCTTCGTGGGACTCTCCTCCTCAGGCAGGTAGTCTGGTAGGTCTGTATTCTGTTCTACTTCCACAGGAGTATCTTGGAATGGAACCAACATCTGATACATGAGAAATGTTAGGAGTTATTATAAATCAACTTAATGTGATATATATATATCATAAGTTAAACTTTACTCATCCTTCTAACTGCCATATTTATTCTCAGTGACTGTATTACTTTTTAAATTTTAGTCTTATGGTAAGGTAGATCCAATTGCTGAGCACTGTATAAGAACAGAAAATGAGAACCACAGATGAGAACTGGGATGTCCATCTCCTGACACTCTGGAAGTAAATGTGCAACTTCTATTTAAAGAAGACTGAAGCAAGTGCTGCTCATGGGGGGACAGTGGAGTGCCACTGACCCTCCTTTCCGTGGGAATCAAAAGCAGCTAAAGGTATATGGATTCATTTTCTTTATTACAAAGCTAGTGGAAACACTAGCAACAGGCAAAGGTTTTCACCATATTTACTTGCCCAATGTTTAGACCTTTCTATTTTTGATTGGCAAAACTAGTTATGGTTATGAAAAAGTAGTTAAAAGCCAAGGCAAAGAGACCATGTCTCCTTTATATCCATATAAAATCAGCACATCATCTCCACTGAGATAAAGGAAATTGTATTCCCAAGAGCAGACTCTCAAATCAACAAAAGAGCTCTGGTTCTAAAAGAGCTGTCGAGCAAGAATACTTAAGAAACTCTTCTCCAACCTCCTAACTGGCAAATTTTGGGCTAGAAATACTAGCAATGTGCTGGTCATAAGGAATAATCAAGAATCAGAGTTAAGCGTAAATAAAAATTTAAAAGCTTTTACCTCTTCTCCACTTTCACTTTTCACAACTTGCTGAGCTTTCATAACCTTAGTTGATGCTATTGCTGATGCCAAAGCCTAAACAAGGATTAAAAAAAAAAAAAGGGCAAATTTTAAACACTGCTTTGTTCACCTAGTTTCAAGCATATTCAGCCATTTAAAATACTAACCTCTGCTTTCAAATCTGAACGGATTCGCACCACGCATCTTTGAACAGCCATTTGAAAAGTAAAGCTAATAACTCCTTTAATTTTTAACAAAGCCTCTTCACATAGATTTCTTCGAGACTGAAAAAACAAAGGAAACTGTTATTAAAATAGTTGAGTAAATGAATGCAAGCCACAGTGAACTAGTCATTAAACTCTAGGGGCAAAATTTTGCAAATGTCCCTATTTAAGTTCTACCATTTCATACTTGAGGGCAGAGGGCTTAATTAAGTTTATTAAATTTTACAAGATCAATAGAGTATTATTTCCTTTTCCTGCTGGATTTCTTCTCAAGGTCTATTTCTAAGTTTTAGTAATTTTTATCAAAAATAAGTTAACCAACATCAATTAAAGCTAAAAAAATGGAACTAAGAATAAATAACAAAGGGAAAATTCTGAAAAGCAGAGGTTTCTTTAGGTCAAGGGTGGGTAAACTATGGCTTAGCAACTGTTTCTGTAAATAAACTTTTATTAAACACTGCCATGCCCATTTTTTTATACATTGTCTAAACAAGGCAAGTTTCATGCTTAGACAGAGTTGGTCGTTATGACAGAGATCAAGATCGTTACGACAGAGATGCAAAACCTAAAATACTTATTATATGGTCCTTACAGAAAAAGGTAGATAACTCCTGCCCTCACTTAAAAATCTCTACGAATAAATTCTAATAATCTGAAGTAAGAATGAGTGAGCACCAGTGTTTAAGCCACTACTCCTTAAACCACCTGGTATTTATAAGGTAGTGCTGCCACTGTATCCTTTATTTATGGCATTCTCAATGGTTACCACTGCATCCTTAAGGGTTATCAGTATTTTTTTGGTTCTCATTTTCTTCTGATAGTGCTGACAACATAATATAATATATATTCAAACCCTTCAGTTTTTTTGACTCATCATACTACACTACCCTGGTTGTCTACCTATACCACAGTCACCTGTGTCACTTCTTATATCCAAGGTCCAGTGCCTGAAGCTGTTATTTTCTTTCTTCTTTGCCCTCAGATAGTCTATTCTCATCATTTCAACTGCCACTGCTATGCAGAAACACAAACGCACACCTCCTATCTGACTCTACGTCCATTTGGCTATCAGACATAGCCACTTGGGGATCAAGTGTTTGCCTCAAATGAAAGACCCAAAGTGAAAATGAACTAAAAAATAACCGGAGTTTCTCCTCATCCTTCCCTTTATCCCCAGGCCACACACTAAATCACTCTCTCTCAATTTTCCTGTTTCTGTATTGAGTCCAGTTTCTGATTAAGTACTTCTGAAGGGAGAGTAATTTGCATTGGAACCCATGCCCAAGTCTACAGACTACATTCTAGGAACAATTGCCTTCTAATTATCCAATTCATTCTTCTCTTCCATTGAATTCAAGTTTTCAAATCTATCCCATCACCCTTCAAAACAACACTCAATTATCCCTCATCTCCCTACTTAAACCATGTGCTCACTTCTACATTTTCACACTGCTCAGGCAAGGATCTACAGTATAATCTGACAGCACAAACCTATAGGGGGCTTGTCTAGTCCAGCATTTTTGGACTCTGATCTGCAGTCCTGAATTTTGTGAAGCCTCCTTAGGGACTGTCACCAAAGAGACCCATGTTTATCTCTTCTGTATGTCCAATACGAGGAAAACTTAAAAGTGAAGAAAAAGCTGCAAACGACATACAACATAAAAGTTAAGATACTATTGGGCTAGTCTAACTCCTTATTTAAAATGTGAAGATGTTGAAAAAATAGAAAAGTTAGAGAACTTGCCTAACTTACTACAGGGAGTTTGGCATTGGAACCCTTCCCCAAGTCTACAGCCTACATTCTAAGAACCAGTGCCTTCTTAGAATCGTATGTGGCCAGATTCATGAGGCCAATTCTTTTTTATTTACTTCAACACACATTTACACATATTCAGCAGGCAAAGCCTAGGGGAAAAATTCGATTCTATAATTTGATCTCAAAACAATCTATTTCTGCATAAACAGAAGATCTTCAGCAGAACAAATAGGATCAAGAATTATCCACAAAGGACAAATGCACTCGAATGGGATGTTATTGTTCTGTGCTATTAAAACATTTGGGGAAAAAAAAAGGAGGGAATATGCAAAAATATGAAATGCTTCATGAATTCACATGTCATCTTCTGCAGGGGCCATCTTAATCTCTATTTATTCCAATTTTAGTATATGTGCTGCCAAAGCAAGCACACCATCAAGTCAATTTTGACTCATACAACTCTATAGGTCATAGCAGAACTGCCCCAATAGGGTTCCTAGGCTGTAACATGAACAGAAGCAGACTGCCAGGTCTTTTATCCCACAGAGTCACTGATGGGTTTGAACTACAGACCTTTTGGTTAGCCATCATACCATCAGAGCTCAGGGTCAAAATTAGGTATAGAGAATCATAGGTAGATGAAATTAGGAGTTGGATAATGTGTTGGTAAACTGCCTATCAATAGCAAGGAGAAAAGTGTGTGTGTGTGTGTGTGTGTGACAGAGTATAAACTGAAAGAAAACAGATAGCAGACACTCTTCCATTTATAATTTTGGGATTAGTTACTCCATGGTAGCAAAACCTGAGATTAAACTCCATGGTCATGTAATCTCCAGTTGGGGAAATAAAGTAAAGGCCCAAAAATCAGGAATAACCTTCTAAAAGCCTTGATATATACATTAGAGTACAATTTTCTCATTACAAGTGAGAGTAAACGTGTATTCCTATGTGGCTGTCCAATCTAGTCATTAAGACACTTTGAGAGTAAAAGTGCTGCTACGAATAATTATGCCAATTCATGTGTTTATGCTTCTGTTGTATCTCCTAGTTTGTTGCACAGTGCCTGGGGTCTTAGAAGCTTGCAAACGGCCATCCAAGGCACAACAATTGGTCTCTATTTACCTGAACAACAGAGGAAGGAGAGTCAGGAATAGGAGGAGGATATGGAATGTGTGGCTAAATGCCTCCATCAACAACTGCCTTCTTTGCCATGAGACCAGAAGAACTGGATGGTGAATTATTATTGAATATTTTGATCAAAGATGCCATATCCATATCTTTTGAATCCTGATCAAAAGGGGAAAAATGCAGAAAACAATTTCAAATTCTCATGGACTCTAGACTTTCTGGAGCCATAGAGGATAGATGAACCTCTGAAACTTCTGACTTGAAAAATAATCTTTAAACTTTAAATTAAACATATCCTCTGAAGTCATCTTACAACCAAACAACAGCTTAGTTTAACTAGTAAAAAAAAAATGGTGTCCCTTGAGCATTATGCTATTTTAAGAACTTTCCATGTGGTATCAAATTGACAACAGTAACTTGAAAAGATTAGACAGGAACCTTAGGGGGCAATAAGTTTACATTAGTGAGGAGAAACAACTTAGTAAAGGAGGGTGAGAATCATTGCACAACTTGAAGAATATAATCAATTTCACTAAATGGTAAATGTGGAAACTTGAATTGGAGCATGTTTCCCTGTGTATGTCTTCAACAAAAACATAATAAATAAAATTTAGAAAAAGAAAAATGAGTGGGGCTCTGAAGCAGATCCCCACTACCTAGGCAGACCTCCTATCCAGAAACAGGCTTTTAGCGCTTGTTGTTATTTGCCATCAGGTTGGACTCAACTCATAGCAACCCCTCCTTGGGTTTCCAAGGCAGTATCGCTACAGAAGTAGATTGCCCAACCTTCCTTCCAAGCTTTTAACGCTACTTATATCAAATCTTAATTCAATGAAGATCTTCAGTTTTCTTCTTGTGTCCTACACTTTCTTATTAGGAATATCAGTGATTTCCATCTTTTTTTTTTTTTTTAGGTTTTATTTGAGGGAGTTTAACAAGACATCAGAACTCATTTACATCCTTGAGGGACAAGAATCGGGATCAGCATAAGGCTGGTTCCTATGAGGTGGAGTTCAGAACACTCTCCATTTCTGACCCATCCCACCAATGGCACTTTCTACTTCTCTGCTGGATTCAATAATTCTTTGCAATGGCCACACAGAATTCACAGACCATATGCAGTGGTTATGTTTGTGTGTCAACTTGGCCAGGCCTAGTTGAGTGGCTGGGCATCTGGTGGTAGTTATTGCCCATGATGAGAGTAGCAATCATCTCCACAGTGGGATCTACCACAAGCAGCTGAGTAGCTTTGGGTATGTGGTCTGCTTCCCGTATATAAGCAGCAACTTTGGGAATGGTTTCTAGCTTGTGGCACACTTGAACCCTGCACATAGCCATGTCATTGTTCAGCATCCTGCCATGCTCTGCCCACCTGAGGACTTACAATGGACTTGAATGAATAGCCTGCTGTGTGGTTTGGCAACATCAGGACTGTGCCTTTTCACTTGTCAACCTTGGGCTTGGCAGCCTCAGCAGCCAGCAGCTGTCTGAGTGAAGAAAAGCCTCTAGCTTCAGTGTGCTGGGAGCTGGAGGCAGAGCTGAAGCCCAAGGCTGAGCCTGGCACTTTGAACTTGGATTTAAAGCCTCCAAACTGTAAGAGAAAAAATTCCTGTTTGTTAAGGCCATCCTATTTGTGGTATATTCCTGTCAGAGTGGCACTAGGTAACCAGAACACCATATTCACAATTAGATGATTGCAAAAACGGCAGGGAGGCCACATGTTCTGACCTCCTCTAACCCTACAAGGGGAAGGCAGGATTACCAGCAGTAATCCAAGGCCTATTACTGCAAGGCTAGACATGCTGCCTCCCTCCAGCCCTTTCATCAACC
>NW_006921839.1:3902915-3941404 GCF_000298275.1 Orycteropus afer afer | reverse complement strand
TGAGCCCGGCAGGGTGGTCAAACTAGCCAATCATAGCATCAGAACTCTAAGCACCTGAGAGAGAGTGGGCACCTCCCAAAACATTGTATTGTGCCACGCCCAACAGAAATACTCCACGTGGATAACATTTACAATCAGCTCCTCAGTTGCTCATTCCACCAATGAGTTTACAATGACTTATGGGTAGAAAAGCCATACTAAGTAATTTACTACACTGCAATGATTTATTAGGGAAGTAACAGGCTATAACTTGGGATCAGGATTAACTTGGAAGTAAAGAGAATTTAACTCAGGACACAGGAAATCAATCAGAACAACTTCCAACCAAGACAGCTTTCAGCTTCTTCTTGGCCATGCCCACAGCCAAGTCATTCTCTAAGCTGTGTCAGTTGACAGCCCTTCTCTCTGCCATGTTGGCTGGTGACCCTTCTCTCAGCAATTGGGCCTCATCTCTATAGGTGGATCTTGCAGCACCTTGTCTCTGCCACTGGGCCTTCCTGGGCCGCTGCCCTGCTCAGACAAGTGTTACAACTCTTCAGGCTTTGCTAACAAGTGCTCAGAGGTACCCTGCTCTGCTAGCAAGCCTTCTCACTCAGCTCTCTCTAGGAAGTAGCAATCTGCTGGTCCCATGGTTCCTTCTGCTTGTATTCTCATGCCATCTTCAGTGTTCCAGCTCTTAACTTGTAGTACAGCTCTTCCAGGACATTTCTTCTCTCTCCCCTTGCCTTCTTTCTCTACCTCTGCTGGTGTCATGAACTGAACTGTGTGCCCAACTGTGTGTCAACTTGGCTGGCCCAGGAATCTAAGTGGTTTGGCAATTTTATGGTGATGCAACTTGGCAGTCATGTAATCATCCCCCCATGATGCTATCTGATACAATCAGCCAATCAGTTGTAAGGGAATTAGGTTAGGTTGTTGTTGTTATGGAGGCTGTTGTTGATAGGTGCCATGAAGTCACCGCCAACTCATAGAGAACCTATGTAAACAGAATGAACCAATGCCTGGTCGTGCGCCATCCTCACAATTCTTGTTATGTTGAGCCCACTGTTGCAACCACTGTGTCAATCTTCCCCTTTTCTGCTGACCCTTTACTTTACCAAGCATGATATCCTTCTGCAGGGAATGGTCCCTTTCGACAACATGACCAAAGTAGGTCAGATGAAGTCTGGCCATTCTTGCTTCCAAGGAGCATTCTGACTGCACTTCTTCCAGGTCAGATTTGTTCCCTCTTCTGGCAATCCATGGTATTTTCAGTATTCTTCACCAACACCATAATTCAAAACCATCAACTCTTTTTCAGTCTTTCTTATTCATTATCCAGCTTTCACATACATATGAGGCAATTAAAAATATAATGGGTTTAGTCTTCAAAGAGACATATTTGCTCTTCAACACTTTAAAGAGGTCTTCTGTGGAAGACGTGCCAGTGCAATATGATGTCTGATTTCTTGACTACTGCTTCCATGGATGCTGACTGTGGAGCCAAGTAAAATGAAACCTTTGACAACTTCAATCTTTTCTCCATTTATCATGATGCTACTTGTTGGTCCAGTTTTGAGGATTTTCAGGTATTTTTTATGTTGAGGTATAATCCATACTGCACACCGTAGTCTTTAATCTTCATCAGTAAGGGCTTTAAGTCATCTTCACTTTCAGCAGGCAAAGCTGTGTCATCTGCATAGCACAGGTATTAATGAGTCTTCCTCCAATTCTGATGCCACATTCTCCTTCATACAATCCAGCTTCTTGGATTATTTCCTCAGAATACAGATTCAGTAAGTATGGTGAAAGGATGCAACCCTGACAAACACCCTTCTTGATTTCAAACCATGCAGTATCCCCTTGTTCTGTTTGAATGACAGCTTCCTGGTCTATGCACAGGTTCCTTATGAGCACAATTAAGTGTGTGGAATTCACATTCTTCACAATGTTACCCATAATTTGTTAGGATCCACACAATTAAATGCCTCTGCATAGTCAATAAAACACAAGCAAACATCTTTCTGGTATTCTTTACTTTCAGCCATGATCCATCTGCCATCAGCAATGATATCCCTCATTTCATGTCCTCTTCTGAAACTAGCTTGCATTTCTGGAAGCTCTCTGTCAATATACTACTACAACCATTTTTGAATTATCTTCAGCAAAATTTTACTTGCATGTGATAGTAATGATACTGTTTGATAATTTCCAGATTCTATTTGATCATCTTTCTTTGAAACAGGTACAAATATGGATCTTTTCCACTCTGCTGGCCAGGTAACTATCTTCCAAATTACCTGGCATAAATGACTAAGTGCCTCCAGAGTGGATCTTTTTGTTGAAGCATCTCAAAAAATATTCCACTAATTCTCAGTGGTGCTTCAACTTCTTCCTTCAATACCATTGGTTCTTGATCATATGTTACCTCCTGAAATAACTGAATATCTACCAATTCTTTCTGGTACAGTGACTCTGTATATTCTTTCCATCTTTTTTTGATAATTTCACCATCAGTCAATATTTTGCCCATAGAATCTTTCAATACTGCAACTCGAGGCCTGAATTTTTCTTCAATTCTTTCAGCCTGAGAAATGCCAAGTGTGTTCTTCTCTTTTGCTTTTCTAACTCCAGGTCTTTGCACATCATTATAATGATTTGCTTTATCTTCTTGAGCTGCTCTTTTAAGTCAATTAGGTTGGGATATAACACCCTTAATCAAGTCACAGCCCTGATCCAGTGTAAAGGGAGTTTCCCTGATGTGTGACTTGCATCACCTTTTATCTTACAAGAGATAAAAGGAGAAAGAAAGAGCATAGAAGAGGGTCCTCATTACCACCAAGAAAGAAAACCTGGAAGCAGAGTACATCCTTTGGACCCTGAGTCCTGACACTGAGAATGCCCTAGACCCAATGTAAGATCAAAACACATGGAGATCTCCAAGAATTACTTGGCCCACAGATGTTCTAAGGGGACAAGAACCTTCCCCTAGAGCTGACAGAGAAAAGCTGTCAGAGCTGGCACCCTGAATTTGGACTTCTAGCTTGCCAACCTGTGACAGAATAAACTTATGTTTGTTAAAGCCATGCTCTTGTGGTTCTTCTGTTACAGCAGCACTAAACAAGACAGTAGAGTTGGCTCTTAATTGTATTGGATGGGTTTGTATACCTTATTTACATAGTAAACTGACCAATCTCTACAAGTGAAACAGACCAGTCACAGGGTGGGCTGCAGCTAAACCAATCACTCTTGGCAAAATCATAAACTCAAGACCAGAAAAGTCATGTATAAGCAAAACCCACTGTACTATGGAAAATAAAAGTACTTTCTCCTTTTTGAAAGTGATTGATTTCCATATACTTAAAATTGTCACTAGATTTTTAAAAATCACATTGATTTTCACAAAGAAGAGATGATTCTCCCAAGTTTTCTATATTTATAATCACATTAATAGCAAATTAACATTTTTTGGGGGTTGCTGATGTTATACAAAAGTACTTCTTTATTTTAAATGATATTTACTTCCACAAGATAAAATGACTGATGTGGAGGAAATTGTTAATAGTCATAATGCATAAATTATAATATTGTGGTTGAAAGTTCAATTCTGGAATCAGACTATCTAGGTTCATATCTAGACTCAACCTTTTCCTCCACCCATGTGCTAAAAAGGGCAAGGAGGCCACATCTCCTGACCTCCTCTAACCCTACAAGAGGAATACCAGATCACCATCAGTAATCCAAGGCCTATTCCTACAAGGCCAGACATGCTGCCTCCCTCCTGCCATTACACCAACCGTTCCTCCCACAGCACCCAAAGCCTAAATGCTGGGTTTGATAATTCACTGCAGTGGCCACACAGAACTCACAGATTATGGGGTTTATTAGGGAGGCACCAGGCTACAATTCAAGTTCAGGAACAACGTTGAGTCTCTCTCCCAGCCTGCTGTCTCTCACCCAACAGTCTCTCTCAGTCTCTCTCCCAGCAATGTGTGTCTCTCGGTGTCACTCAGCAGCGCATGTCTCTCGGTGTCTCTTTCTCAGCAGCGCATGTCTCTCGGTGTCTCTCTCTCTCAGCAACATGTCTTCCTCAGCCAGAGGTCAGAGAGAGAGTTCTGCCTCTAGAAGGCCTCCTTTTGAGCCGGGCAGAGTAGCCAAACTAAGCAATCATAACATCAGAATTCTAAGCACCTGAGAGAGAGAGCTAACTTCCCAGAACATTGCTTTGTGCTACTCACAACAGAAATACCCCAAGTGGATGATTTTTATAATCAGGAGCTCCTCAGTTGCTCACGGCAAATTCCACCACTGAGTTTACAAAGATTTATAGCTACAAAAGCCATACCAGGTAATTTACTACACTGCACCATGTAACTACAGATAAAGTCACCTTAGCATTCTAAAACTCAATTTCTCCTTCTATAAAAAGATAATGATGTACTTTTCTCTGTTGATTACCAAAATCAAATGAGAGGCTGATGGCACACACATGGATCTCTAGTGCCAGGTTATGTTACCAAAAAGAATGCTAACTATGATGATACACTGCGAGAATCAACTTTTGGACTTTAGCCATCACACTTTTATGATATACTTGCCTGTATTTTTAAATATGCTTTGGGAAGTTTTATTATTTGGACTATGTTGTTACTGTTGTTCTTAGGTCTTACTGAGTCAGTTCTCACTCACAGCAACTCTATGTGCAGAAGAATGAAACGTGGCTCAGTTCTGTGGCATCATTACAATCATTACTATGTTTGAGTTCATTGTTAGCAGCCACTGTGTCAATCTATCTCGTTGAAGGGCTTCCTCTTTTCTGCTGACCTTTTATTTTACCATGAAGATGTCCTTCTCCAGGGACTGGTCCCTTCTGATAGTATGTCCAAAGCACATGAGACAAGTCTTGCCATCCTCCCTCTTAAAGAGCATTCTGGCTACACTTCTTCCAAGACAGATTATTCCTTCTTCTGGCATCCACAATATATTCAATATTCTTCACAAACACTATAATTCAAATATATCAATTCTTGTTCGGTCTTTCTTATTCATAGTCCAACTTTCCCATACATATAGGCAATTAAAAATACCATGGCTTGGGTCAGATTCACCTTAGTCCTTAAATGACACTTTTTTTTTTTGTAAACACTTTAAGAGGTCTTTAGTAGTATATCTGCCCAATGCAATACAGTGATTTCTTGACTGCTGCTTCCATGGACATTGATTGTGGATCAATGTAGAATGAAATCCTTGATATCAATTTTTTCTCTGTTTATTATGATGTTGATTGGTTCGGTTGTTAGGATTTTGTTTTTCCTTTATGTTGAGGTGTAATCCATACTGAAGTCTGCAGTCTTTGATCTTTATCAGCAAGTGCTTTAAGTCCTCTTCACTTTTAGCAATGAAGGTTGTGTCACCTGCATATCCCAAGTTGCTAAAATCTTCCTTCAACTCTGATTATCATGTTATTTGTATTGTCCAGCTTCTTGGATTATTTGCCCAGGACACAGACTGAATAGGTATGGTGAAAGATACAATGCTGACATATACCTCTTCTGATTTTAAACTATGCAGTATCTTCTTGTACTGTTTGAAATACAGCCTCTTGGTCTGTGTACAGGTTCTGCATGAGCACAATTAATTGTTTTGGAATTCCCATTCTTCACAATGTTATCCATAATTTGTTATGACCCATACAATCTAAAGCCTTTGTATAATCAAGAAAACGTAAGTAAACATCTTTCTGGTATTCTGTGCTTTCAGCCAAGACCCATGATATCCTTCATTCTACTTCCTCTTCTGAATCTGGCTTGAATTTCTGGCACTTCCCACTTGATGTACTACTGCATCTATTTTTGAATTATCTTTGGTAAAACTTTACTAGTGTGTGATAGTCATGATATTGTTCAATAATTTCTGCATTCTGTTGGAACAACTTTCTTTGGAATGGTGCAAACATGCATCTCTTCCAGTCAGCTAGCCAGGTAGATGTCTTCCAAATTTCTTGGCATAGACAAGTGAGGGCTTCCAGTATTGTATCCTTTCACTGTAACATCTTAATTGGTATTCCATCAATTCCTGACACCTTGTTTTCCACCAATGCCTTCAGTGCACTTCTTCCTTCAATACCATCAGTTCTTGATCATATGCTACCTTATGAAACGGCTGAATACTGACCAGTTCTTTTTGGTATTATGCTACCTTATGAAACGGCTGAATACTGACCAATTCTTTTTGGTATTATGCTACCTTATGAAACGGCTGAATACTGACCAATTCTTTTTGGTATAGTAACTGTATTCCTTCCATCTTCATTTGATGCACCCTGCATCATTCAATATTTTGCTTAAAAAATCCTTAAATACTGCAACTCAAGGCTTGAGTTTTTCCTTCAGTTCTTTCAGCCTGACAAATACTGAACATGTTCTTCCCTTTTAGTTTTCTAACTCCAGGTCTTTACACATCTCATTATAATACTTTTCTTTGTCTTCTCAAAGAAATCTCCTATTCAGCTCTTGTACGGCATCATTTCTTCCATTTACTTTAGCTACTCTACAATAGTGAGCAAGTTTCAGACTGTCTTGTGACATCCATTTTGGTCTTTTCTTTTTAACTTTTTAATGACCTTTTGCTTTGCTTATGTATGATGTCTTTGGTATCATCCCACAGCTTGTTAGGCCTTTGGTCACTAGCGTTCAATTCACCAAATCTGTTCTTGAGACATGGTCTCTAAATTCAGGTGGGATGTACTCAGGGATGTACTTAGGCTGTGGTGGACGTGTCTTAATTTTCTTCAACTTCAACTTGAACTTACACAAGAGCAACTGATGATGATGTTTCACAGTTGGCCCCTGATTTCATACTGACCAATGACACTGAGCATCTCCATTGTCTCTTTCCACAGATACAGTCGCTGTGATTTCTATATATTCCTTCCATTTGTATAGGTGATGTTTATGTTGTTGAAAAAATGTACTTGTAATGAATAAGTCTTTGGTCTTGTAAAATTCTACCATAAGATCTCCAGTGTTGTTTCTATTGCCAACACTGTTATTTCCAACTACTGATTCTTCTTCTTCGTTTCCAACTTTTGCATTCTGATCATCCATAATTATCAATGCATCTTGAGTGCATGTTTGATCAAATTCAGACTGTACAAGTCGGTAAAAATCTTCAATTTCTTTATCTTTGACATTAGTGGTTGGTGTGTAAATGTGAATAATAGTGGCCCTAACTGATCTTCCTTGTAGGGGCACAGATATTATCCTATCATTGGTAGCGTATTTCAGGACAGATCTTGAAATGTTTCTTAGAATGAATGTTGACGCCTTTCTTCTTCAATGTGTCATTCCCAACATAGTAGACCATATGCTATTCTGACTCAAAATGGTCAATCCTGGTCCATTTCAGCTCACTAATGCCCAGGATATCAATCTTCACCCATTCCACTTAATTTCTGACAACTTCCAATTTTCCTAGATTCCTACTTTGTACATTCCACATTCTGATTATTAATGGACGTCTGCAACAGTTTTTCTTTCATTCTGAGTGATACCACATCAGCAAATGAAGGTCTCAAAAGTTTACTCCATCCCTGTCATTAAGGTTAACTCTACTTTGAGGTGGCAGCTCTTCCCCAGTTGTATTCTCAGTACCTTCAAACCTGAGTGGCTCAACTGCCAGCTCTGTATCAGACAATGTTCCACTGCTATTCATCAGGTTTTCACTGGCCAGTTTTTCAGAAGCAGACTGCCAGCTCTTCCTTCTTAGCGTGTCTTAGTTTGTATCTCTGCTGAAATCTTTCTATCACAGGTAACCCTGGTGGTATTTGAAATACTGGTGGCACAGCTTCCCCTATCACAGGAACATGCAAGCCAGCAAAGCACAACAAGCTATGCTAGCTTTTTTGGGGGCAAAGAGCTATGCTAGCTTTAAAAGGACTCTTTTTATTAAAATTAAACAAATGGTATTAGTGATTTTATATATCTTAATACCTTCCTTTCAATTAGTTTACATTTATCAGAACATGCTTACTAAAAACTTTTCAAGATCTTCTCTCTTCCAGCTTCAATAAAATAGTAATTAACTTAATTTGCTTTGTCATGGATAATATACATGAAAAGCTTCTTTCCATCCTTATTTAATAAATCCTAAATGTCTCTCACTACCACAACTACAAGGATCTCTGGCAGCGTGGTGCCTAAGGCACTTGACTGCTAACTAGAAGGCTGGTGGTTCAAACCCATCAGCCATTCCTCGGAAGGAAGGTTGGGCAATCTACTTCTGTAGTGATAGCGCCTCGGAAACCCAGGGAGGGGTCACTATGAGTCGGGCTCAACTTGACGGCACATAACAACATAACAACAACCACAACTACAATAAGTTGTGGCTAATATAACCCACCTGGCATAGCTAAAGAAGAGAAGTGGTAATCTACATACGTAAAGTTGTAGAAATTATCACCGCTCAAGAAAACTTCAGGAAGACTTCTAATTCCAGTCAAAACAGAGTAACAGAGACTAAATTTATCCTCTTGCCTTACACAACTAGAAATCTAAACAAAATATATAAAACAATGATGTCCAGATATTGGAAAACAGACAGTCAAAAAGCATGGTTCTTGAGAGAAAGGAAACAAATGAGATGAGCAGAGCAAGTGCATCAACTTATTCCCAAGAAAGTTTCCAGGCTGCAGTGTAAAAGAGAGAACCCAAGCAGAAGCCAGCAGTCTCCCTGAATTGAAGACACAGAGGTGAAAACTCAGGGAAATCCTGCAAATTCAGTTACAATTCACAGGGCAGAGAACAGGCAAAGGAAGAGCTAAATGAAAAGGCAAGGACTACACAGAACAAATGCATTCCAGAGATCTGTAGTGATTCCCCTCAAGTCTTCAACTGAGTACTGAGTACTGAGTAGATGCATGTGAGGAAATTACATGAGGTTGAAAATACAATCACAGAAAAGGAATAAAAGAATAGTTCTGTAAGCTCACACAGACTTTGGAAAGGGTATATATACTGCCTCAATAGTGTAGAAAAGGCATCCCTAGGCTAAAGTCTGCTCTGTTTTTGCCTAACAAAGCTTGAAAGCAATACTAGAAAGGACTGAACTGTTTACAAGTAACTGCAATCCAGAACAAAGCTTAGTATTATTTAAAATTTATGCATAAATTATTGATGGGAAAACGAATTTGCTCTGTAAACTTTCACCCAAACCATGGTAAAGAGTTATAAAAATAAAATAAAAGAGATTATTTAAAGACACCACATACTGACCAAAAAAGGTAAACAATGCCAGACATTCAATCAAAAATTACCATGTATGCAAAGAAGGAAAATAACAACTATAATTAAAAATAAATTAACAGAGCCACACCTATAAATAACAAAGGTGACTGAATTAAAAGTCGAGGACATTGAACTAATATTCTAACAATATTCTGAATGTTTAAAACAGATAAAGAAAAGCACAAGCATGTTAAAGAGATCAAAAAGACCTAACTCTAACTTGTAGAGATGTAATAAAACAATGTCTGTGCTGAAAAATACACTGGATGAGATTAACAATAAATTAAAAACTTTAAGAAAAATACACCAAATATAGCAACAAAAACCATTCAAAATGCAACAGAAATACTGAAAATGAAGTAACAGAGCCTCAGTGAGTTGTGAGGCAACTTCTGGTGGTTAAATATACACATAAGTGGAGTAAGTGAAATACCTACAGAACTGGAGAGTGGGGGAGGGGCAGAATCTGAAAGGTAATAGATGAAAATTATCCATCTGTTACTAACTATAAACCCAGAGATCCAAGAAGCTAAATGAATCTGAAATAAAATAAACATGAAGAAAATTACATCAATGCTTATCATAAACAAACTGATCAAAATCAGTGTAAACCACGAGATTCTCAGCCTATAAGATTATGGAACCAGAAGAACCGTATGGTGCCTGACTACCACTCGGAGGGGGATCTAAGTAGGAGATCCTGGATAGAGAGGGAGAACAATGTGGAACATAACTCAATATCATTTGAAAATAAAAAAGGGGGGAGGGGAACCAGGTTTGCTGGTCTGATACAGCCTGGTAGAACCACTGACACTGTGGCCCCTAGCTGCCCCTTCAGGTCTGGTATTGAACCTACACCTGTGGCTTCCAGCCAAACAAAAGACAGGCATATGAGTTAAACATATACCTGAGGTAGATAGACTCCTTGAAGAGAACAATCATGGGAGAAAGAAGGGTTGCTTATGCACAGGGTGACAGCTCAGGGGACAGGAGTGCATGGATGGATGGACACAGGGAAGAGGTAACTATTGGGAGGAAGTGGGAGGGGAGCTGTTGCACTGGGGTAAATTGTAGTCAATGTCATGAGACAAAGTGTATGTGAACTGCTGTATGGAAAGTGAATTTGCTCTGTAAATTTTCACCCAAACCATAATTAAAAAAAAAAAAATCAGTGATAAAGAGAAAATCTTAAAAGCAGCCAGAAAGGGAAATATGTGACATTACATACAGGGGAAAAAAATAAGATTGATGGTAGATTTCTACTTAGAAACAATGTAAGCTAGAAACAGTGGGGCAACATCTTAAAGTATGAAAAGAAAAAAGAAAAAATCTGTCACCTACAATTCTATACCCAGTGAAAATATCTTCCAAAAATACTTTTTCAAGGTTGTTTTTTTTTTTCCTCCAAGACTTTTCCAGATAGGGAAAAACTCTAAGAGTTGGAGACTTCAATTCCCAACTTTCAATAATGGACAGAACAACTACACAGAAAATCAGCAAAGAAAAAGACTTGAACAACAATAGAAATCAATTAAATCTAACAAACATATATAACATTCCACTTAACATTAGAATATACTAGAATATGCACACTTATGAAGTAATATGCAAAGAACATTCTCCAGGATGTTCGTATGTTAATCCATGAAACAACCGAAAAAGCTTAAAATAAGTATTATAAGGAAATACAATTAACAATCACATGTCAACATATTAGAATTTATCCACCTCAATAAAATGGACAAATACATAAATGAGATGGGTTAGTAACCTGGTCATAACTGCTGCAAAAGATCTCTTTAAAATGTTAAAGAGCAAAATGTCACTTTGAAGACTAAGGTGCACATGACCTAAGCCATGATATTTTCAATAGCCTAATATTCATGCCACCACTTGTCTGTCAGTTTGTCATACTGTGGAGGCTTGCATGTTGCTGTGAGACTGGTGTTTCAAAGAAACTATGAAGCTATGCCACTGGTGTTTCAAATATCACAGGATTACCCACAGTCCACAGGAGTTAGGAGAGCTTCCAGACTAAGACAGACTTGAAAGAAGGACGGGGTCATCCACTTCTGAAAAAAACTAGCCATTGAAAATCTGAATACAGCAGTGAAACACCGTGTGATATAATGCTGGATGATGAGCCCCCTCAGGTTGGAAGGCACTCAAAATATGACTGGGGATACTCAAAGTAGAGTTGACCTTAATGACTTGGATGAAGTAAAGCTTTCCGGACCTTCATTTACTGATGTGGCACAACTCAACACATGGAACATGGAATGTACAAAGTATGAATCTAGAAAACTTAGATGTTGTCAAAAATGAAATGGAATGCATAAAAATCAATATCCCAGGTATTGTTAGTGAGCTGGCAAAAGGAGCTCTGGTGGCAAAGTGCCTAAGGCATTTGACCACTAACCAGAAGGCTGATGGTTCAAATCCACTAGCCACTCCTGGTAAGGAAGACTGGACAATCTACTTCCACAGTGATACCACCTGGGAAACCCAAGGAGAGGTTGCTATGAGTCAGATCTGACTCGATGGCAGTGAGTCTGATTTGAAAATGAGTGGGCATTGGCCATTTTGAATCAGACAATCCTACTGTCTACAAAGCCAGGAATGATAAGTTGAAGAGAAACAGCAATACATTCATTGTCAGAAAGAACATTTCAAGATCTATCCTGAAGTGACAGGATAATATCCAAGCACTACAAGAGAGACAAATTAATTATTATTATTCAAATTTATACACCAACCACTAAAGTGAAAGATGAAGCAACTGAAGATTTTGACCAACTTCTACAGTCTGAAATTGACCAGACATGCAATCAAGATGTAGTGATCATTACTGGTGACTGGAATGCGAAAGCTGCAAACAAAAAAGAATCATCAGTAGCTGGAAAACATGGCCTTGGGGATAGAAATGATGCCAGAGATAAGAGTGATAGAATTTTGCAAGACCAGTGACTTAGTCACTGCACATACTTTTTTCAACAACATGAACAGCAGCTATACACATAGACCTTGAAAGATGGAATATACAGGAATCAAATCAACTACATCTGTAGAAAGAAGTGATGGAGAAGCTCCATATCATCATCAGTGAAAGCAAGGCCAGGTGCTGACTGTGGAAAAGACCATCAACTGCTCATGTACATGTTCAAGTTGAGGCTGAAGAAAATTAAAACAAGTCCACGAAAGCCAAAACACAACCTTGATTACATCCCACCTGAATTTAGAGACTATATGAAGAATATATCTGACACAATGAACACCAATGAACAAATACCAGATGAGTTGTGGGATAACATCACGAACATCATACATGAAAACAGCAAAAGGCCATTAAAAAGAAGATGATACTGAGCCATCTATGTTTTTCAAGTTTAATGGTACAAAATTATTTAAAATATTTACTTATTATCTTTTCGATGTCTGTAGAATCTATAGTGATAGTCCCTCTCTGTTTTTACACTGATAATTTGATTTGTCTTATTTTTGATCAGTGTGGCCAGAGGTTTATCAATTTTAACTGCTGATTTTAGCAATTTTTCTCTATTATTTTGCTTTTCTATGTCACTGATTTCTTCTCTTCTTTTGTTTCTTCTCTTCTGTTTAGGGTTAATTTGCTTTTCTTTTTCTAGTTTTTAAGGTAAAAGCTTAAGTTATTGATCTCAAACCATCCCTCCCTTCTATAAAGGCATTTAATGCTAATGACGTTTTTGGTCTAAACACTGTTTTAGCTGCCTCCCACAATTTCTAATAGCTTATGTTTTTCAATCTTAGTCAGTTCAAAATGCTTTCTAATTTATTGATTTCTTTATTTACCCATGGATTTTTTAGAAGTGTGATACAAAGTTTCCAAATATTTGGTGGATTTTCCAGTTATCTTTCTATTATTGACTTCTAATTCGCTTTTATGCTCAGAAAAACTATTTTGTATTGTTTTAATCCTCTTAAGGCCTAGAATTTGATCTATCTTGATAAATATTCCATGTGTGTAAAAACCATGAATATATTCTGTTGCTGGGCAGGCTATTCTATGAATATCAATTAGGTTAAGTTGGTTGATAGTGTTATTCAAGTCTTTTATATCCTTACTGAGTTTTTGTATACTTGTTCTATTAATTCAGAGCACTGTTGAAATCTCCAGCTCTAATTTTAAGTAAGTCCATCTCTTTGCATTTCAGGCAATTTTTGCTTCATGTATTTTGAAGCTGTAGTCAGAGAGATAAACACTTAAAACAGCTACATCCTCTGAGCAACTGACTCCTTTAACACAAATGACTCTTTTTCAGAATAAAATATTGAGAATTTACATTGAGACTGTTACCAGATGACACTGAAGAAGCTATTTAGTTAACCCAATTTTTCTTCCCTATCTTATACGCCATGTAACACTTACCGTGTCATCAAGACCATCTATATGCAAAACTACAGTTTTGGCACGCTTGTTTGTAGTTCCTAGAAAAAACTGAGCTTTCCTTCGACGTGAATTCATTTCATTGAAACTATCACCATCTGCCATATTACAGGACTGAAGAATGTCATAGATTTCAGAGGCCAGCAGTTTTGTTTCTCCTGGAGTTGTGGTCCTTGAAAAAGACAGACATATAAATTAATTAGTCTTACCATTTCTACTGATACTTCAATAGTAGTCCTCAACTTAAAAGTAATACTAGTGAATCCCACCATTTGTCTGTCAGTTTGTCATGCTATGGTGGCTTGTGTGTTGCTGTGAGGCTTGAGGCTATGCCACCAGTATTTCAAATACCAGTGGGGTCACCCGTGGTGGACAGGTTTCAGCGGAGCTTCCAGACTAAGACTGGGAAGAAGGAAGGAGTCATCTACTTGTCAAAAACATTGCTCAGTGAAAACCTCATGAATAGCAGTAAAACACTGTCTGATATATTACTGAAATGTGCTGATTAGTAGTTACTTTAATTAAAATAATATCTCTGTTTTTTTGGTGGAGAGGAGCAGTGACTCAACTAATGAAAAAATAATATACACTTCTGATTTAGAAATCTTATTTTAAAACATTTAAATTATTATCTATGTGTTGTACCTGTTGCACATACTTATCCCCCACATGTTGACTTGAATCTTGTTCATGATATATTCAGACTGACATTTTCTTTTTCCTTTATGGAAATGCCTTTGTCATGCATAGAGAAAATTTCCTACCAGAGTTTTTTTTTCTCCTTTTCAACATGTAAGTCTTTTATCCAATTTGGTTTTTGTTACACAGTGTAATGCTAACTTTCTTCTCCCGTCTAACTGTTTAGATCACTGTTTCAGTGCATTTGTGTATAAACAGTCCTTTCTCTACCTCATGAGTATGCATAACATTTGAGATTTAAGAAAAAGAAGTGACTTACAACTGGTAATCAAAGTAGTCTGGAGACAATTTAGTTGATGGATCCAGGAACTGGTGTTCAAATACTGATGATTTGGGAGTATACATGGGAAAAGTCTCCTTTAATACTGTACGTAAACATCTTTGTTCTCTTGCAGTCACAGCAAAGGTATCTGTGTCTGAAGCTACAGTGTAGGCTTGCAGCACTTCCTTCAGCCATCCCTACTGTTCTGCTGGATACGCCTAGACTTATCCCTGACTCGCTAAGTTATACTCTGAATCTGGATGTTTTCCCAGTAGGGAACATCTCCAAACTTTCAATTCATCTCTTAGTTTTACTTTTACAAAGTGTGTATTTTCACTCTAGGACAGGTATTATCTCCATTTTATAGATACACTCATTATCATGGCTTTATTTTAACAAATCCATAACTAACTTACAATCAACAACTAAATTAAAACTCTGCTCAAGGAAGAAAATAACCCATCTGGGTATTCCATCTCTCTATCAACTTTGCAGTCGTGCAAAATGGAAGTGTAAAATGGAAGTCTCAATAACTCCCTTTCTAATTCAATTTTCCTATAAAAATTACTACTTGAAATTATTTCTCTGTAACAGTACCATAACTTATTACCTCAAATTGTACTTCAACATATAAATCAGTTGCATGTTGTTTAAAAAGAAAAAAGCAGTTATAGAGAATCCTAGAATAATTAATAGTGTAGAAAAAGCATTCCAAACCACGCCCACTGCCATCAAGTCACAGCAGCAACCCTGTAGGACAGAGTAGAACTGCCCCATAGGGTTTTCGAGGCTGTGAATCTTTATGCGAGGGGCTCTGGTGGCATAGTGCCTAAGGCATCTGACTGCTATCCAGAGGGGTGGTGGTTCAAACCCACCAGCCACTCCTCGGAAGGAAGACTGCGCATCCGCATCTGTAGTGATACTGCCTCAGAAACCCAAGGAGGGGTCGGTATGAGTCAGAGCTGACTCAATGGCTATGAGTTTTTGAGAAATCTTTATGGAAGAAGACTGCCTCATCTTTCTTTTGCAGGACGGCTGGTGGGTTTGAACCACCAACCTTTTGGTTAGCAGTCGAACGATTTAACCACTACACCATGAGAGTTCCTTAGAAAAAACATTGTTGTCATGCGTCATCGAGTCGGACCTGACTCACAGAAACCCCTCCTTGGGTTTCCAAGGCAGTACCACTACGGAAGTAGATTGCCCAACCTTCCTTCTGAGGAGTGGCTGGTTGGTTTGAACCACCAGCCTTCTGGTTAGCAGTCAAGTGCCGTAGGCACTATGCTACCAGAGCTCCTAGAAAAAACATTAGTCTATAACAAATTCTTCTAATTCCATGTTAAACCTATACTTCGATGACATTCAAAACAAATTGCTACAGTGGAATAAAAGCACATTTAACTGAAATCATTAATTAAATGTTGTTGTTGTTATGTGCCGTCGAGTCGGACCCGACTCATAGTGACCCCTCCTTGGGTTTCCGAGGCAGTATCACTACGGAAGTAGATTGCCCCATCTTCCTTCTGAGGAGTGGCCGGTGGGTTTGAACCACCAGCCTTCTGGTTAGCAGTCAAGTGCCTTAGTCACTATGCTACCAGAGCTCCTAGAAAAAACATTAGTCTATAACAAATTCTTCTAATTCCATGTTAAACCTATACTTCGATGACATTCAAAACAAATTGCTACAGTGGAATAAAAGCATTTAACTGAAATCATTAATTAAATGTTGTTGTTGTTATGTGCCGTCGAGTCGGACCCGACTCATAGTGACCCCTCCTTGGGTTTCCGAGGCAGTATCACTACGGAAGTAGATTGCCCCATCTTCCTTCTGAGGAGTGGCCGGTGGGTTTGAACCACCAGCCACTCCTCAGAAGGAAGGTTGGGCAATCTACTTCCATAGTGATACTGCCTCGGAAACCCAAGGGAGGGGTCGCTATGAGTCAGGCGGACTGAGGGCACATAACAACAACAATGTGCTAAAAAGGCAAGGGGACAGCAACTTCTGACCTCCTCCAACCTCTAGAGGGTGAAAGAGAATCATCAACAGCCCAAGGCTTATTCCTAAGAGGCCAGACATGCCACCACCCTCCAGCCTTTTTACCAATTCTGACACCAACTGTCCCTCCCCCAGCACTCACTACTTCTCTGCTGGGTTTGATAATTCATGCAATGAGTACATAGAACTCACAGACAATACTCAGGATTATGGGGTTTATTAGGGAAGTTAACAAGCTATTATTCCAGTTCAGGAATGTGCTCAGGATACAAGTCTTCAATCAGAACAATCTCCCCTCTGATATGCCCTCAGGCACGCCTCTCTGGCCCTTGACCTCTGCCACGCTGCGGCAAGAGTTACAAAGCTCTTTTAGCTCTCTAGATAGGTACAACCAGGTGCACCCCACTCCTCCAGCAAGCCTCCTGCCAAAGGGTACTCAGCTTTCTTGCTACATGGGCTAGAAAGCTCACTGCTCTGTCTCACGCCTCTTGGTTGCACTGCCACCGTCTCTCAGCCAGGCATCTCTCTGCCAAGGGGGTCCAGTGCAGGGATCTCAGGTCCAAGGACGTGCTCCACTTTACCTCCAGCTCTTTTCTCTTGATGGCAGTGAGATCCCCTCTTCTGCCTCTCAAACCAAAAAACAAAACTAACTGCCATCAAGTTGATTCTGACTCATGGTGAACTCCCCCTTGGGTTTCTGAGGTGGCAAATCTTTAGGAAGTAGACTGTCCAGTCTTACTTCTGTGGAAGGAGGTTTGGGTTTGAAACGCCAACCTTCTGGTTAGCAGTCAAATACCATAGGCACTCCACCACCAGAGCTCTTAAGCCTAGCAGCACAGCAAAACTAACCAATCCTCACATTAGAATTCCATATACTTTATTTGCATGGTCCCACCCTGCAATCTGATGGGAACCACAAAGACCATGGCTAGGAAAGCCATACCAAGTAATTCACTGCACCACTGGCCACCGCCTCGGTTTTCTAGCCATTGTCCTTTTCATACTCCAAAAATTAACATCCTCTTCACAATCAGTTTAAGTATAAGCACACCCATGAAAGTGTGTAAGCCTTTCTGTACCTTTTACAAAGCACGTATACATATAAAACCACAACTCAAACAAAAGTTTTTATTCTAGAACTTTTAATTTCTTCTATAGCTTCTCACATCACCATGCTATCCAACAAAACTTCTGCAATGATGGCAATGTTCTGCATCTGTGCTGTTCAATATGGTAGCCACTTGCCCTATGTGGCTACTGAGCATTTAAAATGTGGCTAGTACAAATAAATAAAGTTTACTTAAATTTGAATAGCCACATGTAGTGAGTGGCAATTATATAAAAAGGCAAAGATGTAGTGGTTCTTATTAATATAAATTCAATTGTACACATAACTGTAAGAAAATAACCCTCATTCCACTTATAAACAGGCTGCCTAAGTCCTAACTCTAATGTACATTTCAAGGCTTTTAAAATCTGTCCCCATTCAGCCCTACCAACATCAGCTTACTTTGTCCTTTTTTAATTCTTCAGCTAAATCTAATATAATACTTGGCCATTTCATACAGAACCCACATGCTAGATAGAGGAACTTGTGAATTTTGGAGAAAAAGCCAGTATGCCTTTGTTACTACTGCCCATCATCAATATTGTTTTTAGGTATTTGCATCAGATAAAAAAGCATCATCACAATAGATAATAAACAACAACAACAAAAAAAACCCTCAAACAACTCACTGCCCTTGAGTTGATTCAACTCATAGAGACCCCTCCCCTTGGGTTTCCAAGGCAGTTATCTCTAAGGAATAGTGCCTAAGGCACTTGACTGTTAACCAGAAGGCTGGTGGTTCAAACCCACGGGCCACTCCTCAGAAGGAAGATGGGGCAATCTACTTCCATAGTGATACTGCCTCAGAAACCCAAGGAGGGATCACTGAGTCGAATCCAACTCGACGGCACATAACAACAACAACAACAATTTGTAAATTGTTTTAAAAATTCATATATATCTTTGTGGTTCCTTTGCCCTAGAATGCCTTTCAGATTTCAACCTTTGTTCGTGACTTACCCTGACCTACCACCTTCTTTATGAAATCCACCCCCAATAACCTATTTCTCTCTGCATTCAAAGTACTATGCTCATACTTATACTACTGCTCTTCATTTCTATTTCTATAAACTCAAGAGTAGGGATGTATTCTCCATGTACCTTCCACAAGGCTAACAAAATGTTCTACAATATTTTTTTTAAACTGAATTTCTATTTTATACAGAGTTTCAATTCCTGGCGTGCTAATCTGACAGTTTTCCAGGGACTCAATTTACTATACCAGGTGCTTTTCTGGGTGACTGTAATACACAGAGATAAATTACCTTCAATAATTCTTTCTGGCTCTGTATTGCAGGAAGCTATCAATAAGACTTTTTTAGGAGATGTCTCAGCATTTTTTTTTATAGCTATTTTACCGTTTAAAAAAGGTCATTGCCGTTTTGAGGTATTTTAAATACTAGCCAACCATAATGTTTAAAGAGTATAAGGACACTCTGGATCGAGGCACTTGTAAATCTTGAGAAAAAGGCGGTCAGCATGCCTTTGTTACTACTTCCCATAATGCCCATCATCAATACTGTTTTTAGGTATTTGCATCAAATGAAAAAAGCATCATCACAACACATAACAAAATACGTAATTAATGACCATTTTAATCAGTTTTCTTTTTCTATTTCAAACCTCCTCTAATGTGTTTCCTGATGCATACTGACCAAAAAAAAACATCAAAATGCTGCAACATCAAATTAATTCCTCCCTGTTATGCAGAGTAAGAACTCTAACAGTGGTCCTTAACTTAGGGCTACTGAAACCTTTGAAATAAAAACTTAAGAGACTTTTTCACAGGATAAATGCAAATAAGTAAATTTCCTGAGTCAATTTCAGTAAAGTTTATGCCCCCTCTCAAATCACCTATCTTCTATCAACTTCAAGGAACACAGATAGTTTAAACTGCTTTAAAAACTGATTTGGTGAATCAGTGATGAAAAATTTCCCAATAATAAAAAAGTCTTGGGCCAGATGGCATCACTGGGGAACACTACCATTCATTTAGAGAAGAATTGACACCAATACTGTTTAAACTCTTTCAAAAGATGAAGGAAGGAAGGGAATACTCTCTAATTCATTCTATGACGCAAACATAACCCTGATACACAAACCAGGCAAAGACACTCAAGAAAAGAAAACTATAGGCCAGTATCTCTTATGAATATAGATGTAAAAATCCTCAACAAAATATTAGCAAGGAGAATCTAACAGCATATTAAAAGAGTCATACACCATGAACAAATGTTTATTCCAAGAATGCAGAGATGGTTCAACATTAGAAAATCAATCAACATAATACACCACATCACAGAACAAGGGAAAAGAGCCACATGATTATCTCAACAGATGCAGAAAAAGCATTTGACAAAATCCAGCATGCTTTCTTGATGAAAACCCTAAAGAAGACTGGAATAGAAGGAAAATTCCTCAAAATGATTCAGGACATAAATGAAAAGTTAAAAGCCAACATTATACTTAGCTGAGTGGCATAGTGCCTAAGGCATTTGACTGCTAATCAGAAGGCTGGTGGTTCAAACCTACCAGCCACTCCTTGGAAGGAAGATTGGGCAATCTACTTCTGTAGAGATACTGCCTCAGAAACCCATGGAGGGGTTGCCATGAGTTGGCAGTGAGTTTGGTTTTTTTGGTATACAGCTAGAGAAGAAGTTCAGGTGGTGTAGTGCCTAAGGCATTTAACCGCTAACCAGAAGTTTGGCAGGCCAAACCCACCAGCCACTGAGTGGAAGGAACACTGGGCAATCTATTTCCGTAAAGATTTACCACCTTGGTAAATGTTCTGTAAGAATTCCCAGGTGTATAGTAGAGCTGACAAGGGACAAGGTTGTATTCACTTCTTGGTCACAGCCAGCTACCCAGAGGGAACGAGTAGTTGAACCTGTGGGCTCAGGACCATAGTCACAGGGGACAACAAGCTCAATTGGCTTAACATACTACACAAAACATTGTTCCACCTCCTACTTTGGCGAGTAGTGACTGGCATCTTAAAAGCTCGCAAGCAGCCATCTAGATGCAATGATGGGTCTCTTCTCATCCAGATGAAAGAAGAATGAAGAAAACCAAAGATTCACGGAAAGAATTAGTCCTAGCGACTGGTACATCATGCGATCGACAGCATATACGACTATGAGACCAGAAAACTAGATGGTGCCCAGCTACCAATGTCAACCACTCAGAGGGGTATCTATGTAGGAGACCCTGGATAGAGAGGGAGAACAATGTGGAACAAAACTCAAAAGCATTTGGAAAAAAAGAAAAAAAAGGGGGACCAGATTTCCTGGTCTGATAGCACCTGGTGGAATCACTGAGACTATGGCCCCTAGCCTAGCTGCCCTTTAGGTCTAGAACTGACCCCACCTGTGGCTTCCAGCCAAGCAAAAGACAGGCATAGGAGTTGAACATTTACCTGAGGTAAATACACTCCTTGGAAAGAACAATTATGGGAAAAAGAAGGGCTGTTTATGCACAGGGAGACAGCTTAGGAGGCAGGGGTGCATGGAGGGATGGACACAAGGAAGAGGTGACTATCGGGAGGAAGTGGGAAGGGAGCTGTTGCATTGTGGTGAATTGTGGTCAATGTCATGAGACAAAGTGTATGTGAACTGCTGTAGGGAAAGTGAATTTGCTCTGTGAATTTTCACCCAAAACACAATTTAAAAAAGAAAAAAAAAAGCTTGCAAGCAGCTATCTAGATGCAACGATGGGTCTCTCCTCGTCCAGACCAAAGAATGAAGAAAACCAAAGATTCATGGAAACAATTAGTCTAAGTGACTGGTACACCATGCGATCTTCAGCCTATATGACAATGAGACCAGCAGAACTTGATGGTTCCTGGCTACCACTGTCAACCACTCGGAGGGGGATCTATGTAGGCAATCCTGGATAGAATGGGAGACCAATGTAGAACAAAACTCAAAATCATTTTGGCGGGGGCAGGGCAGGTTTGCTGGTCTGAAAGAGCTCGATGGAACCACTGAGACTATGGCCCCTAGTTGCCCTTCAGGTTTGGAATTGAACTCACACCTGTGGCTTCCAGCCAAACAAAACACAGGCATACAAGGTGAACATTTACACTAGGTAGACACACTCCTTGGAGAGAACAATTATGGGAGAATAGAAGGGCTGTGTATGCACAGGGACATAGCTCAGGGGGTAGGAGTGCATGGAGGGAAGGACACTGGGAAGAGGTAACTATAGGGAGGAAGTGGGAGGGGAGGTGTTGCACTGTGGTAAATTGTAGTCAATGTTATAAGACAAAGTGTATGTGAACTGCTATATGGAAAGTAAATTTGCTCTGTAAACTTTTACCCAAATCACAATTAAAAATAAATAAATAAAAGATGTACCACCTCGGAAACCTGAAGTAGGACACTATGAGTCGAAATTGATTCAATGGCCACGAGTTTGGTTTTTTTTTTCCCCCCCCACTGCTAGAGAGGAGCCCTGGTGGTGGCAGTTCCTGAGGCATATGACTGCTAACCAGAAGGCTGGCAGTTAAAACCCACCAGCCACTCCACAGAAGATGGGGCAATCTACTTCTGTAAAGATTTACACCTTAGAAACCCAATGAGGGTTGCTATGAGTCAGAATCAACTCGATGACAATGAGTTTGGTTTTGGTTTTATACAGCTAATCAAAACAGCCTGGTACTGTAAAACACATAGACCAATGGAACAAAACAGAGTCCAGAAATAAACCCACATATTTATGGTCAATTAATTTTTGACAAGGATGGTAATTCTATTCAATGATATGAAAAAGAATCTTTTCAATAAATGGTTCTGGGAAAATTGTATTTCAACATGCAGAAAAATGCAACAGGATCCATGCCTCATACCATACACGAAAACAAATTCAAAATGGATTAAGGCCCCAAATGTGCAAACTAAAATCATAATTTACAGAAGAACAAGCAGGGGCAATGCTGTCAGGCCTAGCTTTCAATAGTGGGTTATCTAATATGATAGCAACAACACAAACAGCAAAAGATAAAATACATAAGACCTCATCAAAATTAAAACTTTATTTTATCAAAAGGCTTTACCCAAATAAAATGAAGAAAAAAAAAAAAAACCTAGCTATCGGCTGACAAAATATCCTCAGAAACCTTATATCTGATAAGAATCAAATAAACAAAATACATATAAAACTTCAACTTAACAAAAAAAAAGACAAGAAACTCAATCATAAAATGGACAAAAGACTTAAATAAGACATTTCACCAAAAAGGACATTCAAATAACCACAAAACTCATGAAAAGATGTTCAACATCATTAGTTATCAGTGATATAAATCAAAACCACAATGACATATTATTTAACTTCCACTACAATGGCTAAGAACAAATAAATAATAAACATTGGTGAAGATGTGGAAAATTTGGAACCTTTATGAATTGGCTTCCAATTATCAAGATAATTATGGGTGACCGGAATGCCTAAGTTGGAAACAAAGAAGGACTGGTAGCTGAAAAATATGGTCTTGGTGACAAAAATAATGCCAGAGAATCCATGACAGACTCTCAAAGACCAAGGACGTATTCATTGTAATTACTTCTTTCAACAACATAAACAGCAACTATACATGGGGATCTTGCCAAAAAGAATACCCAGGAATCAAATTGACTGCATCTGTGGAAAGATATGATAGACAAGCTCAGTGTTATCAGTTACAACAAGGCTGGGTGCAACTATGGAAGAGACCATCAACTGCTCTTGGCCAAGTTCAGGGTGAAGGTGAAGAAAATTAAACCAAGTGTATAAGAGCTATAAAGCATAACCCTGAGTATATCCAACCTGAATTTAGAGACCATCCCAAAAACAGATTTGATGCATATGAATACTAATGACCAAAGACCAGAAGAGTTGAGGGACGATATTGAGGACTTCATACATGAACAAAGTAAAAGGTCAATAAAAAGACAGGAAAGAAACACCAAACTGGATGTCATAGGGCACAATGAAACTTGCTCCTGAACGTAGAGTAGGTAAAGCAAATGGATGAAAACTACGAAACACTATTACAAGAAACTGTATGAGATCTACTTAAATGGAAGAACATCCCATTCTCGTGGTTAAGAAGACTCAATATTGTGAAAATGTCAATACTACCAAAAGCAATCTACAGATTTAATGCAATTCAGATTCCATCAACATTCTTTAAGGACATGGAAAAAACAATCACTACCTTCACAAGGAAAGGAAAGAGAGTTCAGATAAGCAAACCACTGCTGAAGAAGAAAAGCAAAGTAGGAGTTCTCAGACTCCCCAGTCTCAAAAGCTACTATATAGCCAGGATAGTCAAAACAGCCTGGTATTGGTTCAACAACAGACACAGAGACCAGTGGAATAGAATTTAAGACAGATCTATCCACTTAAGGACAGCTGACCTTTGACAATGGACTGAAACGCATTAAATAGGGAAGATATACTTTCTTTAATAAATGGTGCTAGCAAAACTGGACATCCATTTGCAGAAAAATGAAACAAGATCCTTACCTCCTATCATACCACAAAAACTAACTCAAGATGGCTCAAAGACCTAAATATAAATCTAAAATTATAAAGTTCACCAAAGAAAAAACAGGGACATACTTAAAGGCCCTAAAATTCAGGGCATAAATACACTACTAAATATAGCTAAAAATGCACAAACACCGCAAGACAAAAAATACATGACCGGGACCACCTAAAAATTAGACATTTACGTACATCAAAATTTTCACCAAGAAAGTAAAAAGAGAACCCACAGATTAGGGAAAATATTTGGCAATGACATATCCAACAAAGGACTTATCCCTAAAATTTATAGAAAATTTCAACACCTCAACATCAAAAAGACAAAAAATCCAATTAAAACATGGGCAAAGGACATGAACAGACACTTCACCAAAGATATTTAGGCAGTGAACAAACACATGAAGAAATGTGCGTGATCATTAGCCATTAGAGAGATGTAAATCAAAACAAAGGATCATCTCACCCAGCAATAAAAGGAAAGTTCAACAAGATGGAAAACAACAAATGCTGGTGAGGGAGTGGAGAGATTGGAACTCTTGTACACTGCTAGTAGGACTGTAAAATGGTACAATGACTGTGGAAAATGGTACAGGGCTTCCTTAAAAAGTTGGAAATAGAAATATCATTTGATCCACCAATCCCACTACTAGGTATAGATCCTAAACAAGTAAGAGCCAGTACACAAAGAGATACAGCCACCCCATGTTCACCACAGAACTATTTACAATAGCAAAGAGATGAAAACAACCTAAGTGCCCATCAATGGATGGACAGATAACCAAACTATGCTACATACATACAATGGAGTACTATGCAACATACAGAATAATGAAGAATCTCCAAAATACCTCATTAATGTGCATGAATTTGGAGGATATTACACTGAGTGAAATAAGTCAATCACAGCAGGACAAATACTGTCCACTATTGTAAAAAGTCAAGAAAAAGTTTATACATAGAAGGTGCAAAAATGGCAAGGAGGCCACATGTTCTGACCTCCTCTAATCCCACAAGAGGAAGACAGGATTACCAGCAGTAACCCAAGGCCTATTTCTGCCAGGCCAGACATGCTGCCTCCCTCCAGTCCTTTCTCCAACCGTTCCTCCCAAAGCACCCACTACCTCTCTCCTGGGTTCGATAATTCGCTGCAGTGGCCACAAAGAACTCACGGATTACGGGGTTTATTAGGGAAGCATCAGGCTACAACTCAAGTTCAGGAAGAACGCTCAGTCTCTCTCCCAGCCCACCATCCCTCAGCCAAGAGTCTCTCGCAGTCTCTTTCCCAGCAGTGCTGGTCCCTCGGTGTCTCACTCAGCAATGCGTGTCTCTTGCGCCTCTTTCCCAGCAGCACGTGTCTCTTTCTGGGGTGCGTGTCTCTTTCGGCAGCACGTCTTCCTCAACCAGCAGTCCGAGAGAGTTCTGCCTCTAGGAGACCTCCTTTTGAGCCTGGCAGAGTGGCCAAACTAGCCAATCATAGCATCAGAACTCTAAGTACCTGAGAGAGAGTGGGAACCTCCCAGAACATTGTATTGTGCCACGCCCAACAGAAATAACCCAGGTGGGGACTTTAAAATCAGGATCTCTCCTCAGTTGCTAATAGCAATTCCCACCTTGGAGTTTACAAAGACTTATGGGTAGAAAAGTCACACTAAGTAATTTACTACACTGCAGAAGGAAAGTTTCTTTATTAGCAGGGAGGGGAGGGGAGGAAAAATTGCTAGCTAGGTAAGACACATATATTGATTTGGGTGAAAGGAAAGGCAATATATACCAAAAGTAAGTGACCAGCACAATATCACTAAGGAAAAAAAAAAAAAAAGACACAGAGAAGTGTACAAGAGGTACAGACAAATATACTCTTACATACACAATACGGCATTATCAGTAACAACAAACATTAATCTATGGGTGGATACATAGACAGACAGGCAAGATGATCAGGCACAGATCAGGTATGACATGTGTGGGTTTGGCAGATGATGTTTCCCAGTGTCTATCTGTATGTGCTGTAAAGGAGTGCATGTATATAGTGAAGCAAACGGGGCAAGGTTGTGATGACTTCTTGGCCATGACTGAGCACCCTGGGGGGCGGGTCACTTGTCCTGCTGGCTATTCGGAAGGCGACTAAGATTGGGGATTCTGGATAGAATAGGAGAGGGATGTGGACCAGAACTTAAAATGATGAAAAGAATTGGGCATGCTGGTCTGGTGGAGGCTGGTGAAACCTCTGGGACTGTGGCCCCTGGTCGCCCTGTGGGCCAGAACTTTAGCTCACTCCCGTGGCTTAGCTTTTGGTCGGAGAATGGACAAACCCATGAGGTGAACAATTATACCAGGGACGTGCACTCCTTAGAACAATCAACCATTAAAGCGCAGCATTTGTTCACAGAGATAGCTCTGAAGTCAGGGATGCACAGGTATATTCATTGAATATACCACGAACCACCAAAAGAATGAACACATCTGTCTTGGTTCAAGAAGTACAGCTGGGATGCTCCTTAGAAACAAGGATGGTGAGATTTTTCACATATTTTGGACACGTTATCACAAAGGAGCACTCTCTGAAGAAGGACATCATGTTTAGCAAAATAAAGGTGCAATAAAAAAGAGGAAGACCCTCAACACAAGATGGAATGGCCCAGTGACAGCAAAAATGTGCTCAAACATGGCAACAATTGTGAGTATGGTGCAGGTCTGGGCTGTGTTTCGTTCTGTTGCATATAGGGTCACTAAGAGTTGGAACCAATTTGACAGCACCTAACAACAATTGGCTGGTGATGGGAATGCAAAATGGTATAGCCATTTTGAGAACTAATAGGGGCCAAGGTTATGATAACTTCTTAGCCACAGTCAACCACCCTGATAGAGTGCATTGTTGGACCTGTGGGCTCAGGACCATGGTCAAGGGAGACATCAAGCTCAATTGGCATACTACACATAAATATTGTTCTACATCCTACTTTGGTGAATAGCAAATGGAGTCTTAAAAGCTTGCAAGCAGCCATCTAGATGCAACAAATGGTCTCTCCTTATCTGGAACAAAGAAGAATAAAGAAAACTAAAGACACATAGAAAACAATTAGTCCAAGGGACAGTGGACCATGTAACCCTCAGCCTGTATGACCATGCGACCAGAAGAATTAGTTGGTGCCCAGCTACCATATTAACCACTCAGAAAGGGATGTGCAGGAGATCCTGGATAGAGTGGGAGAACAATGTGGAATAAAACTGAAGCTCATTTAAAAAAAAAAAACGAAAAAAAAAAAAAAAAAAAACAGGCTTACTGGCCTGACAGAGCCTGGTGTAACCCAAGACAATGGTCCCTAGTTACCCTTCAGGCCTGGAATTGACTTCATTCCCGTGGTTTCCAGCCAAACAATACACAGGCAAACAGAGTAAACATTTACACCAGGTAGGTAACTCTTTAGAATGATCATGGGAGAACAGACGGGCAATATTTGCTCAGGGAGATAGCTCAGGGGGCAGGAATGCATAGGAAAGAAGGACAGTGGGAAGCAGTAACTATAAGAGGAAGTGGGAAGAGAGCTGTTACATTGTGGGTATTGCAGTCAATGTCATAAAACAAAATGTGTGTGAACTGTTGTATGGAAAATGAATTTGCTTTGTAAACTTTCTATCAAATCACAATTTTTTTTTTTTTTACAATGATATAGCCATTTTGGAAAACACTGTGGTAGTTCTTCAGTAAACTAAAAATAGAACTATATGACAGAGATTCCACTCCAAGGTATATACCCAAAAGAGCTGAAAGCAGAGACTAAAAAGAGACCTGTACACAATGTTCATTGCAGCACTATTCACTATAGTGAAAAGGAAAAATCTTATATGCTCATCAACAAACGAATGTATAAAGAAAATACAGTACATACAAACAATGGCATACTACTCAGCCAGTAGGAGCAATGAAATCTTGATACATGCTATAGTATGCATGGAGCTTGACGACATTTTGCTGACCCTGAAACTATGGCCCTTAGACATCTTCAAGCCTAGAACTGAACTCACTCCTGTGGTTCAACTTTCAGCCAAATGATAGGCCTTTAATGTAAATAACATCAGGGAGCTATTCACGCCTTAGAATAATCCAGCATACAAGATCAAAAGGGCAGCATTTGTCCAGGAATAAAGCAAGATGGGATAGGAAAGAAGGATGAATGGAAAGAGTAAACACAAAGAGAAAGTGGGAAAAGTGCTGTTACATTGTAGGGATCGCAATCAATGTCACAAAACAAAATACATATGAATTGTTGAGTGGAAAACCAATTTGGTCTGTAATGTTTCACCCAAATCACAATAAAAAGTTTTAAACAATGACATTATGCTGAGCAAAACCGGCCAATCACAAAAAGACAAATAACGTATGAGCTCACTTATGTAAAAAGATAAGAAAAGGTAAATGCAGAGAGACCAAAGTTTATCAGTGACTATCAGCTGCAGGATGGAGGGAGAAGAGGAGGGTTAACAATGATGGATAAATTGCATTGATTAAAGGTAAGGCTGCACAGATGGGTATTATAATTGTTGTAAGTTGTAAACCTATAAATAGTTGGACTGGCAAAATTTGTATGATAGTTCTATTTATAAAAACAATAACCAAAGAGTAGTTGCTGAGGCTGTTTATGTAAAACCAAACATGTCATAGGATTTGGTTCCTTAGTTTGTAGGTTTAGGGTGATGGTTTCATAGGAATACCCAGTTAACTGCCCTAATAATGTGATTAGCTCTGTTCTACCTTCTGATTCGTTGGATAGTGCCTGGGATTTTACAAGCCTGCAAGTGGCCATTCAAGACACAACAATTGGTCTCTGTTCATCTTGAGCAACAGAGAAAGGAGGAGAATTAGGAAGAGGAGGATGATATGGAATGTGTGGCTAATTGCCTCCATGAATAACTGACTTCTTTGCCATGGGGCACCAGCTACCATTCCTGAACATTTTGATCCAAAATTCCATAGAAAAATCCTGATCACAAGGGGGAAATGCAGAAAACAACTGCAAATTCTCATGGACTCTGGACTTTCTGGAGCCATAGAGGGTAGATAAATCCCTAAAACTACTGACTTGAAATAATCTTCAAACTAAAAGTATCCCCTGAAGTTATCTTAAAATCAAACAATACTATAACATAACTAGTAAAAATGGTCTGCCTTGACCATTATGGAAACTCTGGTGGCACAGTGCCTAACCAGAAGGCTGGCAGTTCAAACTCACCAGCCACTCCTCAGAAGGAAGGTTGGACAATCTACTTCTGTAGTGATACTGCCTTGGAAACCCAAGGAGGGGTTGGTATGAGTCAGGTCCGACTTGACAGCACGTAACAACAACAACAACAATATGGGATCAAATTGACAACAGCAACTCGAAAGATTAGACAGGAACCTTAGGGGGCAGTGAGTATATTAAAGAGGAAGGAACAATTCAGAAAAAGAGCATTAAGAATGGCGGCACAACTCAAAGAATGTAATGAATGTAAATTAAATACTATATGCAGAAAATGCTGAGTTGGTGTATGTTTTGCTGAGTACAGTTTCAACAACCACAAAATTAAATTTAGAAACAAAATAATTTGGAGTTAGAGGGAACATTACTATGATGTGGAGATCCTACCCAAGGTTGGGAGTAATTCAGTAAAATAGAAATTGCTAGTAAGAGTATTAATTGATAGGAGAGACCACAGGCTAGCACAGGCAAAAATCCTCTCTGTCCCTCCCTAGCAAACCCCTCCCCTCTCCTTTGCCCTTAATAAACTTTGGTTGGGGAGGGAAGCACAGTAATTGATACCTTTGAAAAAAATTAACAGTATTAAAAAAACACAAAAATACCTATATTCTTTGAGTCAGTAATTACACCACTGGAATTTGTTAAGAAAATAAACTGAAACAAAAATAATCTAAAATATAAAAACAGCCTTATATGCCATTATAAAAGACATTTTAAACCAGCACTGTCCATGGAATATCTGGAAAGGGACAGCAAGGATGGCTGCACAACATGAGGAACATAATCAGTGTCACTGAACTGTGCATGTACAAATCGCTGAACTGGTAAATATTTCGTTTCATATTTGTGTGTATGTACGTATTTAACTATAATTAAGGAAAAAAAAAGGACTTTCCAACAAATTTTCTGAGATAATGAAAAATAGTCACCAGCACCCATATAACTACTGAGCACTCAAAACATAGCTATTGTGACCAGGGAAGTAAAATTTTTATTTAATTTTAATTAATTTAAATTGTCACATGTGGCTAAAGACTACCATACTGGAGTGAACAGTCTGAGAGAAAAGGAAGATTTCCTCTTTTGTCAGCTTCTTAAACCAGTCATCCTTTCTCCACTTAATTTTAGTCCTATGCTTTCAACTAACCGTTTCCCTAGCACCCTTTTTTGAACTGAGGTTCTGTGAAATAATTTCTCTCCAAAAAAAGCGATCGATGTGACGATTTTTCTCAATTCTTTCAAGGTTGGTATAGAGTAAAAACATTCCAGATCCACAAGGGAGAAGAAAATCTATTATATACAATGAACGCCTTAATTCTTTCATAAAGATCTGTTTTAGTGACTTCCATATTAGTAGCCAACACAGTAAGAGGACAAATAGCCATTTATTCAAATGAATAATTTGCAAATTGGTACATGTGCACTTATGATCTTCTGCATAGCATAAGAGGCTACTCAAACTACCTTTCAGTTAGAAAGTTGAGGATTTACAACAAACTTACATTTTATCTACAGTCACACATGTTTGTGTCTACTTAGATACACAAGACAGTTACAAACAGATTAGCAAAAATGGCCATATGAAATATTAAGTAATCCCCGTCACCACCACCCTTAAATTCCTCACTAATGGTTCCATGGCTTCATCATTTTCTTACAGTAATAAATTTGCTCTGGAAGATTTTCAACTTCTTCCCACTTAAAATTGAACAATTTTTAAAGGATGAAATAATCAAATAAATGTGACATTCTCAATGTTACTTTAAGTATGTTCTTCTTATATGTCTCATGTAAATAATTTTATTGTCTCATTTCCTAGAAAACAGTTTAAGGACTACCTCTATTTAAAAATTCATTCAAACATCTCCTAAACACAGGGAAGATTATATGAAATTTATATAAACTTGTAAACAAAAAAAGAATGCCAAACTCGGTTATTTCTGGGCACTGTATGAAGTATCACAAGTATCTATACACACCACTATTCAATAATTCATCAGTTATAAAGAAACATTGTCTTATCTAAAAAACAACTGAAAAACACTTTTAAAACCAGAAAGAAAAACCCAAGTTATCTATAGGCTTGGAAGTTTAGTTTTTTTAAAAAAATATATAAGCCAAAATTATTATTCAAATACTCTGATTCAAAAATTAGGTTAAAAAAGTCTAGCACTATAATGGTTACATATGGCCATAAATTTAAGAGCAACTGTTAAATAGATAGTAACTGCCCTAATATTCTTAGACAAGTGAAAACTGAAAGAGCTGATTAACGCTGTGAATGTAAAATCTAAGATGCAGAAAAATATCCCAAAAAGCTCTTTCATCTAAGAAAGTCAAATTTTGTTCTTTGTACTTTACTATTCTAAAATGATGTATATTGATTCCTCATCACTTTTTCTAATTAGTTATTCACACTGAAGTTTCCAAATATTATTCATAAAATACAACTGGAAAGGGAATACTGTTTATTATACAATGCATCAAAAATAATTTTCATTCTAAATGTATTTCCTTATACACTATTCATTCTAATTCTAGATTCTGCTAATAATATTACACATTGCCCATAAAGCCCAGTTGAGACATCCATATACCACAAAGCAGCAATGAATATACTGTATTACAGTAAAAGGCTTGTTCCCATCTCTTGAAAACCTCAACATTTCCTTAAGAAGCTAGTTTTGCAATTTTTTTCTGTGTTTACTAAGATGACGTGGTCATGTAACATTTATGCATCACAGAAGATTATTCATCTTTTAATCAACAAAAATGATCCTATTTTAAAAAGGGTCAGAAAGTCTTGGCTGCTAACCTAAAGGAGACCAATTAGAATCCACCAGCCTCTCCATGAGAGATAAACATGGCAGTTTGCTTCCGTAAAGGTGTACAACATTAGAAACTCTATAGGGCAGTTCTTCGTACAAAAGGGTTGCTATGAGGGAGAATTAACTGGATGGCAATGGGTTTTTGGTAAGAAGGAATCAACCACTCCATTTTGGTAACAATATAATCAGAGATAGGAAACCACAGCCTGCCTATCCTTTTAAGTACTGTTATGGCTGTTTTCATGCTGTAACTGAAGAGCTGAATAGCTGTGACAGAGACTCTTAAGTTCAAAAAGCCTAAAATATTTGCTATCTGGTCTTTCACAGCAAAAGTTTGCTGACCCTTGTTTTAAAAAATCACAAAAAATAAATTAAAAAAAATTAGAAAGTATGTGAAATATAATTATAGGCATAAAAAATAATAAGACAACAGTCCAGACAGGAAAAGAGTGCACTTGCTATATTGCTAAGTAAAAATATTACAGTCCCACTTTGGTTTAACAAAAATAATGTACAGAAACTTCTGGGTAACTACAGGAATGACATTTATTGAAATTTAAATCTCCCAACATATGATCCCAAAACTATATAGACCAATAAGAAAAACAAATAAAGAATAAAACCATACCTTTTATCATAACTAGAATAAGGAGAAAAATAAAATTATAATTCCTAACAGAGATATTTCCAAAAAAAAAAACTCCAAAAACTATATGGCATATGGAAGACATAATAGAATGGAATGCCTAAATTTAAATTAAAATCATCCCAAGAAAGGAAATGTCCACCTATGTATGAAAAACAGTGAAAAAGAGTCCTGGTAGATCAGAGTGGGATTCCAGGGAAGGGACTTACTCAAGGATGTGGTGTTAGATTCAGCATTTCTCTAAGCAACAGACAGGTGCTTTTTGGGAACTGTATTGTGCAGGAAAAGCAAAGCAGGATTTTAAGATATTGGGGAAAATATAAAATAAAACCAAGACAACACATTATTTTGGTGAAGCTGTGGGGAAACACGTACTCTCATACAATGCTGGTAGAAATCTGGTACAACCTTTCTTGAGGGAAATTTGGCAATATGCAACTAAACTACACATGAACTTACCTTTTACCCAGCAATTCCACTTCTAGGAATCGACCCCGAAGATACACATCCAATAATACGAAAATACACATGTACAAGGTTTCCACTGCAGTACTGTTTATAATAGCAAAATGTTGGAACAACCTAAATGCCCATATACAGAAGAATGCTGAATAAACCCTGGTACGTTCACACAATGGAATATCATGCAGCTGTAAAAAAAAATGAGGAAGATTGCTATAAGCTGATATGGAGTGATTTCCTGGTTATAGTGTTAAATGAAAAAAGCAACGCACCAAAGGGAATCTATAGCAATCAATACCCTTCATTAAGAAGGAAGGGAATAAAATAAAATGCACACGTGTTTGCTCAAATGTACAAAAGAAACACAGGAAGGATAAACCAGAAACTAAAGAGATTTGTTGCCTACAAGGGGCAGGTGGAAAGGGAAGAAGCAGAGAATGGAGATGGGGTAGCAGGTATGAGGAAGCAGTGACATTTTTATGAATACATCTTTTTTGTTTAAAAAAAAATTATCTTAGAACCACAGTAATGTTTAATATACATGTCACATACCACAAATATAATCCATTAAAACCAACCAGGATATGGGAAAGGAGCTCTGGTGGCCTAGTGGAAGAAACATTTGCCTGCTAACAAGAAGGCTGGTTTGGTGGTTTAAACCAACCAGCCGGCTCCGTGGGAGGAAGATGAAATAATCTACCGTAAAGATTTCCAGCCTTAGAAACCTAATGGTTGCTATGAGTCAGAATCGACTTGATGGCAATGGGTCTTTTTTTTTTTTTTTTTTTCAGGATACACAAAAAACTGAACATGGAACACAAAACTAATCAATCTAACTAAATTGCAAAAGAATAACATAATACTAAGAAATCACTGGGGGAGGAGAGTTGCAGAGAACTAACCTAAGTAACTCTGGAAAATATTTTGGATACTTTAAAGAACTGTACATGAATGATGCAATCTAGTTAAGAATGTATTTCTCACAAAGGTATTTGTTAGCAATTCTGAAACTATTTTATGTGTATACTTTGTTGTTGTTATTGCTGTTGGATGTCACCACGTCAATTTTCAACTCACAGTAACCCATGTGACAGAGTTAAAACTGTCCCATATACTTACCACAATAAAAAAAATTGCAAAAAATGACAACTATAGGTGTGTGTATATGCTTACGTTAGTGTATGTGTGTGTGTAGTGTTATGTTGTTGGGTACCATCAAGTTGATTCCAACTCACGGTAACCTCATGTGATAGATTAGAACTATCCCATAGATTTTTCTTGGCTGTAGTCCTGTGACACAGTAGTTAAACCAGTCAGCTGCCAACTGAAAGGTCTGCAGTTTGAATCCATCAACTTCTCCGCAGAAGAATGATGAGGCAGTTTGCTTCTGTAAAGATTTACAGCCTTGGAAATCCTATGAGGCAGTTCTACTCTGTCTTCCAGAGTCACTATGAGTCAGAATCGACACAATTACAATGGTTTCATTTGTTCTTTATGGGAATTCTTTACAGAAGCCAGGTCTATCTCCTGCAGAGTAGATAAGTACGTTTAAACCACCAACCTACTGGCTAGCAGTTGAGTACTTAACATTTGCAATTTGTGCTCCCACGGTACATATAAACCCACACACACACACACACACACACAGTTTTCTACCTCTATCTGCTGAGAGGGCCTAGCAGTGATGAAATATCAGTAACAATGATGACCTAGCATCTAGATCTTGGTTTAGACACACCATTATCTAATCAAAGGAGCAAGAGCTGGGGCTGGGGCACAGAAAATACAAGATAAGCCTGGAACATCTTCTGGTACCAAAAAATAAAGACATGCTTATTAATAAAAAGATGGGAACCTGTTGAAAGAACAAAGGAATCAATCAAAGGAATTCCTAATGGTCAAAGCTGGAAAAATTTAAGCAATAAAAAAAAGAAAATGATAATAATATTGGATTATAACCCATGAATCTAGCCTGATACAATACATAATTAAACAAGTGGGAGAAAAGAAACAGTTCTTTCTTCATAAGTTCGCAAAATATAGAAGGAAAGAGAAAAATAAAGAAATTACCACTAGACAAAGACAACAGTAAAGATTCTTGCACTCAAGATCCCCTGATGGCAAAAGCCAAAGAAACGGGATTTCCATAATCTCAAAGAATCTGCCTGAGGTATATACTAACTACAAAGGGATAAACAGTAACTTTACGGTGGAGACTTGACAGAAACCACCTTAACCAAATGATCAATGCCAACAGTACCAGCAATATGGTATATTGGTATCATGAATCCTGTGGTACAATGCACTTGCAAAGGACATTGCGATAGTGGAAGCTGTGTGTCAACTTGGCTGGACCACAATTCTGTGTGGTTTAAGCGATTGTGATGTGGGTTGTTCCAATGATGGGATCAGATATCTATGTACTGAGCAGCCAATCTGCTGAATGGGAGTTTCCCTGGGGATGTGGCCTGCTTCTAGTAAATTTATGGACATCCTGGGAAAAGACACACTCTTCTGTGGATTGGGATTCTGTTGTGCTACTTACAATTGCCTGTGAGCAAATAATCCACCATTCGGCCTGGAGATCTCAGATTCGTCATTCGTTGGAGTCAACAGCCAGTATACTGCCAACCTTAAGCTCCTCAGCCTCCACAGCTGTGTGAGTCGGGAAAAGCCTCCAGCTTGACGTTTGATCCAAGAACTTGGAACTTGCCAGCTTCTATAAGTGTGGGAGCCATTTTCCTAAGATAAATGTTTTACTCTCTTTCTATATAAGCTTTACTGGTTTTGTTTCTCTAGAGAAGCCAGTCAAACACAGACATGATGTCATTTCTATGATTCTCTTGCCAAAATGCTCACCCTCAGTCCAATAATGAGAAAATTTCCGACAACCCCAAATTGGGGCTCTATCAACAACAAAATAATTGCTTAACACTTTTCCATAATGTCAAAGAAAGATTGAGGAAATATTACAGACTGCAGAGAAATAAAATCTACATGCATTACTGGGGATGGAAGGGAAAATTCCTACACACATTACAAAAAGAAATAAAAATTGTATGTATATGTATATATAAAACTCACATGCAACATGTAGAAAACTATTAAAACTCAAATAAGGTCTTCAGTTAAAACCAGTGTTGATTTCCTGGTTTTAAAAATTATCCTATGATAATATAAGGATTCTGGGTAGCATTAAGTGTTGACAGTTCAAACCCACTTAGTGTCACCTTAGAAGAAAGGCCTGGCAAACTGCCACCATAAAGATTACAGCCAAGAAAACCTCATGGAGCAGTTCTACTCTATAACATATGGGATCACCATGAATCAGAATTGACTCAAAAGCAGTAAGTTTGATTTTTTTGGTTAAATGAAAAGGAAAGCTAGGTGGGGGGCAAATGGGAACTCTTACAACAAGTTGTTGTTGTTGTTGTTATTTGTCGTTGAGTCGACCCAACTCATAGCAATCCCTCCTTGGGTTCCTGAGGCAGTATCACTACGGAAGTAGATAGCCCAACCGTCCTTCCGAGGAGTGGCTGGTGGGTTTGAACCGTCAGCCTTCTGGTTAGCAGTCAAATGCCACTATGCTACCAGAGCTCCCTACAACATCTTAGTAACTCTGATAACAGTTCAAGATATTTTAAAACAAAATTGAAAAACCAACCCAAAAAAATGAGAAAAAAAATAAAGGAACTGAGTTACCCTGAGGATGAATAGCACATTATCATCATTATCATCAAATTCCTCCCCTCTATCACCCAACCCAAAATCCATTCAGTAATGAGACCTTAATTTCTTATGTGGACAGAAGAGTTTCTGAACTAGGAATCTCATAACCCACCCACAACTGTTCAGTCCTCCCATGAAATGTAGAGCTGTAAGCAGTCTTCATCTAAACAAAACTACTAAAAGAGATAAGAGTGGCATCAGACAAAAACAATAAAAATCAAAACAGCATGAAGCAACATTTTTAAAAACCTCAAAAAAATAAAATGTGAACCACAGACCAGGCCAGCTGTACTTCAATTACCAAAGCTATATAAAAAGAATTTTAAATATGAAAGAACTTAAGGAATAATGAACTCATGATCCCATCTTGAGCAATATACCGTTGTTGTTGTTGTTTGCCGTCGAGTTGGCCCCGACTCATAGCGACCCTTCCTTGGGTTTCCAAGGCAGTATCACTATGCAAGTAGGATTGCTACTAGAGGCGTTTAATCAACAAAGAAATGACTAGGGGAAATTCAACAAAAAGACTGATGCAATTTATAAATTTAATTGTAGATCTAAGGCTAAAACAAAGGTAGAGAAGAGAATGAAAGATTGTATTAATGCTCCAACAAAGTAGAAATAATCCAACTAAAGGAAGAGGTGAGGGAGTAAGAAGAATAAGCTCAATTACTGTTCAAGAGGTAAGAGGTAGGAGTCAAAAGGTATCATTAAAAACTAGCAAGCAAGATAGTGAACGAAAACTGAGAATGTTGGACATTTTTATTAAAATAGTGTATGTACAAAAGTGACCGCTATAAGAATAAGACTAATCTTCCTAAATTTCAGAAGAAATCTTAAAAATAAAAGAAAACTTCATGTAGAGACAAACTCACAGCAAGTATAACAAAACACACATAGTAACTACAACAAAAACATGAGAGTTAAGGTGAAAAATATCAGTCATATAAATAAATATAAATGGACTTAACTCATCAATTTAAAAAAAATAACTTTCAATTTAGCTTATAAAATAGGACACAGCCAAAACCAAATGAGTCAGAAATAAAAAAATGGACAAAGGTAGATAAGGCAAATGGAAACACTGGGAGTGAGGGCTTATGATGCTGATGTCAGACATAGTACAATTCACATCTCCAAAACATTAACTACAGACATAGTAGAATTCACATCCAAGCATTAACTATAAGAAAGGATACTTTTTCATCCTAAAAGATACATTCACAATGAAATAATGTTATGAATATGTACCATTTAACAACATACAGAGACCAGCAAAGAGATTGCTGAAGAAGGAATAAGGAA
>NW_006921839.1:3877155-3895350 GCF_000298275.1 Orycteropus afer afer | reverse complement strand
GGGGTCACTATGAGTCGGAAACGACTCGACGGCACTTAACAACAACAATCTTTAATGACAAATTTTTATTATGGTAGAGATTTAAATTAGGAAATAATGCCTGATTCATTTTGAGTGACAAAGAATTTAAAATTCTCTTCTCAATTAAAGAACTTAAAGTAACAGTAACTTTGAAATCAATCCAATTGTCAATTTGTAAGCACCAATTTGACCTCAATGCAAGTAAATGCTGTGAACAAATTAAAATCCCAGCAAGTCTAGAGTAGGAAAGTATAATATGGCAATAGGCAAAAATTTAATACCTATAATATCCCTATTACAAAATATTCTTCCTTTCCCACGAGAAGAATAATCTCTATTTTCCCTACTTCTGTTTTGGGGTTTCACCGCCACTGATCACTGCCAGGCATAAGGCTTCTCTCTAATTAACCCATTCATGACTCGATTATTTTCCACTTTCAATTTTTTATTGATAACATGTATTTCCTTAATGGAACGAATGCTGGACCAAGGAGCATTTTTTTTAATTTTGTTATTAAATATGGATTTTGATACATATTATGCACACCTATATCTCTCCACTTTGGGGTAGGATTATGTGGAACACGCTTGTTACTCTGGACCATGGTGAGTAAAATTATAGGAACATATACATCCTTGGGGACTTGGGGAGGTGGGATAGTGGGAAGCATGTCCCTCTGGACTCTGCACACCTTCTAGAGTCCTTATGTATGCATATAATTTAGGGCACCTGAAAATGCAGTACTGGAATCATCACAAGAAAAAACAAAACAAAAAATCCAATGCCATTGAGTCCCATGTCCCATGGATCATGAAAAGTTTAATAAAGTAGCATTCCTCAACAGATTTTCTTTGTTCTCTGGAACTTTCTGTGGTATGGGGCATTGTTCTATAGTAGCGTAACTAAATCTCCCCCTAACTCAGTACTCCTAAACAGAGAGCTGCTGATCTGAAAGTTTGCTTCTAATTCCATTCTCACTGGCTGGCTGGCTGGCAAGAGGCAGTGACATCAAAGGAAACAACTAGGGTACTGTGGTAGTTAAGGTTATGTGTCAACTTGTCTGGGCCTGATGTTGAATGGCTGGGAAGCTGGATGTAGTCATTCTCCATGATGAGACTGTAATCACCTTCCTGGTGGAATGTGCCAAGAGCAACTAGGGAGCTTCCTTTGGGGTAAGGCCTGCTTCCAGTAATAAACAGCAGTTTTGGGCAAGGTCACTAGCTTTTTCGTACATTTGGATCCTGCGTTTGGCCAAGTCTTCATCTCTAATTCCTGGGCTTGAACCAGTAGCCTGCCTTGTTGTCTGCCAATCTTGAGATTATTTCTGGACTTGAACTAGTGACCTGCCATGTCAATTGTTGATCTTGGAATTATACCATATTACCTGTTGACCCTGGGTTCGTCAGTCTCAGCAGCCCGTAGCTGTGTGAGTCAGAAGGAAGCCTCCAGCTCCAGTGGGCCTAGAATAAGAGGCAGAGCTGAAGCCCAAGGTCGAGGGGCCTTCACTTAGCCCCTAGAGATAGCATTCTGAATTCAGACTCCTAGCCTCCTAAACTGTAAGAGAATAAACTCCTGTTTGTTACAGCCATCCACCTGTACTTCTGTTATAGTAGCACTAGAGAACCAAGACAGGTATATATATCAATCTCTTGTAACACAGCTTACAAGGAGATCTGTACAAGAACAGGATAATAATTAATTAAGTTAGTTAAGTTAGCATAGCAATAAATCAATCATCTGTACGTGGCAGCACATGTCAAAATGCAAAATTATGTCCAAAGAACAGATGTTTACAGGGTCTTGTCAGTTGTATAGACAAGAAACTCACTCTGTTCTACAGAACAGATGAGAATAAAAACTTTTCATTTTGATTTTTAATTTTTTTTTAACAGAAGTACCCAAAAGAAACCTGAAGAGATAATAAAGTTAAACATGCTGAATCAAAACCTGATACTAACACTTTATAAAGTGTTGATGTTTACAAGCCAAAAGACACAGTCTTAAGGTAAATCATACTAAGATAATGTTCAAATATGATAAACTCTTAAGATTATTTAGGTAAACAGAGGTGACTTTTAAAAAGGTTGTCTTTCAAATCAGAGATCTGCAGCAGCAAAATGACCTACAAAATGTATATGAAAGTTATTACATCATACATCCTCTATTAGAAGTGGATTATAGGACTAAATTTATAATAGAATATGCAACAGAAGTACATCTGTTTAAGGATCTCTCGTAATCCAGTGGTTAAAAGCACCCTGATGCTAAATGAACAGTTGGCAGCTCAAACCCACCAGCTGCTCCGTGGGAGAAAAATTTCAAGTCTGCTTCCATAAAGATCTACAGCCTCAGAAATCTGATGGGGCAGTTCTACTCTGTCCTATAAGATCACCAGGAGTTAGAATCAACTCAACAGCAACAGGGTTTTTTTTGGTAGTGCCTAAGACATTTGACTGCTAACCTGAAGGCTGGCGGTTCAAACCCACCAGCCCTCCTCGAAAGGAAGATTGGGCAATCTACTTCTGTAATGATACCGCCTCAGACACCCAAGAAGGGGTCGCTATGAGTTGGATCCGACTTGACAGCAGCGAGGTTTTTTTTTGTTGTTGTTTACTACCAGAAGTACCAGCAATATTTAAAGATATACTTTATTTGAATTTAAAAGATAGATCACTTGTGGCAGCCATGAAGGCTTAGATCTCTCTTAAGAAAGAATTTGCCCTTTGGCTGCAGGGAGAGTACAGTAGCGCAGCTGCCAGATGTGGCTCATGCTCTTCTTAGGCAGCCCAATGCCAATGACTAAGCAGTGAGGGGCACTACTCTCTGGCCATGTCTAATCAATGCCAACCTCTCTCATGGTCAATCTTTGCTAAGGAGCTCCCCACAGGCTTGGCTGAGACTGTCAGATCTGCAAGGCTCTCCTTGTGTAATTTGGCTTCCTCTCCACTTTCCTTTCATAGAGGTCAGATCTGCATCTCAGTCTAAAGATTCTCCTTGCCCAATCCTGCTTCCGCCTCTTTTATCTTTATAGACATTACCTTATTCCTTTTCTGACTCCATCTCAGGATCTGCTTCCCAGACCTGAACTGATATATACCTCTTCTCTTACAAAGATATAAGTAATTTCCCAATTATTTTACAGATACATCTCTTGCTGTCACACACACAAACATTCTCAAACACATAAAAACTATGTGCCAACCAATTTAACCCTTTTGTGATCCATGGGATATACAGCACCCCCCTACATTTTCTACCTCTGGATTTCAGTGGAAAGCCTCAATCTCACCTTTAGTGTGCTGCCATCTGTTAAGGGCCTGTATAACTGTGAATCCAATGAGTCTCATGCACCAATCCCAGTACTAGAGACCCTTCAAACATACATGATCCACTAATAGTATCAAAATACACATTATCTCAAAAAAATTTTTTTGCATTTCATTCAAAATGCCTTGTGCTCCTGAAAATACATGGTTTCAACAAAAATTCAAAGATGAAATCATTTGGTCTTGAATGGGTTAAGACACTGTTTTATAGGTTAAAGCTATGGTGCCACTAAAGCTTATCTAAAAAATTTTTAAATTCAAATTTAAGTATATTTTATAATGTCAATATTATTTCTGATCTAATTTCCCACATCTTTTTCTTTTTACCATGTTATTTTCAATTTCAATAACCATACCTGTTAAAGAAATATGTAATTTTAAGTTCATCAAACGCATAAATCTTTCACTGTTTGCCATAAACCTAAAATGTCACTTAAAGTTTTAAAAATTATTAACTATTACTGTATTAAAACACGCTGTTGTTGTTATGTACTGTGAAGCTGGTTATGACTTATAGCTACCCTACATACAACAGCATGAAACAATGCCGGGTTCTATGCTACCCTCACATACACTGCAGTGTTTGACACCACTGTTGCAACCACTTGAATGGCTTCCTTTTCCCTGACTCTCTACTTTACCAAGTATGATGTCATTCTCCAGGGTCATGGTAACATGTCCAAAGCCAACTTCACTTCTAAGGAGAATTCTGGCTGTACTTCCTCCAAGACAAATTTATTTGTTCTTCTGGTAGTCCATGGTATATTCACTATTCTTCAACAATACCATAATTCAAAGGCATCAATTCTTCTTCAGTCTTTCTCATTCACTGTCCAGCTTTTACATGCATATGAGGCAACTGAAAATACCATGACTTGAGTCAGGCACAACCCTCAAAATGACATCTTTGCATTTTAACACTTTTAAGAGGTCTTTGGCAGAAGATTTGCCCAACATAATCAATTATTTGATTTCTTGACTACTGCTTCCATAGGCCTTAACTGTGGATCCAAGCAAAATGAAACTCCTGACAACTTCAATCTTTTCTCCATTTATCATGATGTTGCTTAGTGGCCCAGTTGTGAGAATTTCTGTTTTCTTTATGTTGAGTTGTAATCCGTAGTGAAGGCTGTAGTTTTTCATCTTCATCAGTAAATGCTTTAAGACCTCTTTGCTTTCAGCAATCAAGGTGGTGTCATCTGCACATCATAGGTTATTATTGAGTCTTCCTCCAATTCTGATGCCAGATTCTTCTACGAATATCTGCTCAGTATATAGACTAAGTAAGTATGGTGAAAGGATACAACCCTGCACACACCTTTCCTGATTTTAACACACCTTTCCTGATTTTAAATTACACAGTATCCTCTTGTTCTGTTCAAACAACTGCCTCTTGGTTTATACATAGGTTCCACATGAGTACAATGAAGTGTGCTGGAATTCCCATTCTTCTCAATGCTATCCATAATTTGTTATGATTTATACAGTCAAGTGACTTTGCATAGTCAATAAAACACAGCAATGTTATCCTTCATTCTACGTTGTCTTCTGAATGCTGCTTCCATTTCTGGCAGTTCCCTGTCTATGTACTGCAGCAATCATTTTTTAATTATCTTCAGCAAAATTTTACTTTGGAGTGGGACAAATATGGATCTCTTCCAGACAGTTGGCTGATGAGCTGTCTTCCAAATTTCTTAGCATAGATAAGTGATCAGGGGCAGCACATTCGTTTGATGAAATATTTCCATTAGTATTCTGTCAAGTCCTGGAGTTTTGTCTTTCGCCCATACCTTCAATGCAGCTTGGACTTATTCCTTCAGTACCACTGGTTCTTCATATGCCACTTCCTGAAATGGCTAATTGTCAACGAATTCTTTTTGGTACAGTGACTCTGTGTATTCCTTCCATTTCCCTTGATACTTCCTGCATCATTCACTATTTGTGCCCATGTTGTTGTTGTTGTTGTTGTTATGTGCCGTCGAGTCGGCCCCGACTCATAGCGACCCCTCCTTGGTTTTCCGAGGCAGTTATCACTACAGAAGTAGGATTGCCCAACCTTCCTTCCGAGGAGTGGCTGCTGGGTTTGAACCGCCAGCCGTCTGGTTAGCAGACAAGTGTCTTAGCCACTATGCTACCATCTTTTAATATTGTAACTCAAGGCTTGATTTTTTTCCTCAGTTCTTTTAGCCTGAGAAATGCCAAGCATGTTCTCCAATTCTGTACATTTCATTATAATACTTTGTCTATTTCGAGCCATCCTTTGAAATCTTCTGTTCAGCTCTCTTCATCACTTATTCATTTGCTTTAGCTACTCTATGTTCAGTAGCAGTCAGACTCTCTTCTGAAATCCATTTTCATCATTTCTGTCTGTCTTTTTAATGACCTTTTGCTTTCTTCAAAAGGAAGCATGGTAGCACAGAGGCTAAACCACTCACCTGCTAACCAAAGGTCAGTTGTTCAAACCCACCAGCTGCTCCATGGGCACTCAACTTCCATAAAGATTTCATCTTTAGAAACCCTATAGGGCAGTTCTACTCTGTCCTATAGGGTTGGTGGGAGTCAGAATCAACTCAATGGCAGTGGATTTTGGGTTTGGCTTTCTTCCATGTATGATTTTCTTAACGCCATCTGATAACCTGTCTGGTCTTCAGTCTTTAGTGTTCAATGAGTCAAATCTATTGTGATGGTCTCTAAATTCAGGTGGGATATACAAAGGCCATACTTGGCTATAGTGGACTTGTTTTAATGTTCTGCACCTTCAATCTGAACTAGCATATGAGCAATTTATAGTCTGTTCTTCTCATTTTGAGTTGTGTCACATCAGAGTTCAGCCGCTGCCCTTGTAGTGACTGATGATACTGAGCTTCTCCACCATCTCTTTCCACAGATTTAATCGATTTAATTCCTATGTATTCCATCTGGTGAGTCCACATTACAGTTGTTGTTTATGTTACTGAAAAAAGGTATTTCCAATGAACAGGTGGTTGGTCTTGCAAAATTCTATCATGCAACCTCCAGCATTGTTTCTATCACCAATGCCACATTACCCAGCTACTGATCTTTCTTCTCTGTTTCCAACTTTCACATTCCAATCACCAGTAATTATCAACACATTTTGACTGCATGTTTGATCAATTTCAGACTGGAGAAGATGGTAAAAATCTTCAATTTCTTCAACTTTGGCATTAGCTTTGGTGTGTAAATTTGAATAATAGTGGTCTTAACTGGTCTTCCTTATAGATGTATGGGTAATACACCATCACTTTGTCTATTTCGAGCCTGTCTATTTCAGCACTGTACTTCAGGAGAGGTCTTGAAATATTTTTTTTGACAATGAATGTGACACCATTTATCTTCAATTTGTCATTCCCAGCATAGTTGACCATATAATGGTCCAATTAAAAACACCTAAGGTATCTATCTGTACACGTTTCATTTTGTTTTTGATGACTTCCAAATATCCTAGATTCATACTCTGCACCTTCCGCATTTCAATTATTAATGGATGTCTGCAGCTTTTACTTCTCATTTTGAGTTGTACCACCTCAGCAAATGCTGCTAAACATAAGGTTTTCAGTGGCCAGTTATTTAAGAAGTAGATTGTTAGGTCCTTCTTCCTTGCCTATTTCAGTGTGGGACCTTTGCTGTAACCTGTCTACCATGAGTAACCCTGCTGGCATTTGAAATATGAGTGACATAGCTTCCAGAATAACAAAAACAAACAAGTATGAGAAACCGACAGATAAGTGGTGGATTAAAGTACACTAGGAACAATGATGCAACCTTACACTTTAGACAACATTTCAGAATGTACAAAGCATTTCTACACATACTATTCTATTACATCATCAGTCACCTTTTAATTACAGGGAGGGGAGGGAAGAGAAAACTTCTAGATAGGTAAGAGATAAGTATTGATTTGGATGAAGGGAAAGACAATATATCAAATTGAGTGACCAACACAATATAACACTAAGGAAGACACTGAGAGGTGCACAAGAGGTACAGACAAGATAAATACTTTAGTATATACAATACTGCATTATCAGAGATAACAAAGTCTACAGGTAAATAGATGGGTAGACAGGCTGAATGATATGTATGTCTAGGCAAAAGGGAGTATACCCAAGACCATACAAAAGGTTGGCAGATGATATTTCAACATACATATTTATATGTGCTGTAAAAATATCCATATATATACAACTAACGGGGCAAAGTTATGATAACTTCTTAGCCACAGTCAACCACCCTAATGGAGTGAGTTGTTGGACCTGTGCACTCAGGACCATGGTCAAGGGAGACATCAAACTCAACTGGCATAACATACCACACAAAAACACTGTTCTACATTACTTTGGTGAGTAGCGACTAGGGTCTGAAAAGCTTGCAAGTAGCTATCTAGATGCAACAACAGGTCTCTTATCCAGAGCAAAGAAGAATGAAGAAAAACAAGGGTGCGTAGAAACAATTAGAGACTAGTGGACCATGCAAACCTCAGCCTATATGACTATGAGACCAGAAGAACTAGATGGAGCCCAGTTACCAAGTCAACCACTCAGAAAGGTATCAGTGCAAGAGATATTGGATAGAGAAGGAGAACAATGTGGAACAAACTCAAAATCACAAAAAAATACCTTATTAGTCTGATACAGCCTGGTGACACCCCAAGACTATGGCCCTTAGTTACCCTTCAAGCCTAGAATTGAAGTCACTCCCATGGCTTTCATCCAAACAACAGACAAGCATAGATGGTGAACATTTATACTTAGTAGATACACTCCTTAGAATGATCAATCATGGGAGAACAGAAAGGCAGTATTTTCACAGGGAGACAGCTCAAGGGACAGGAATACATAGGAAAGGAGGACACAGGAAAGAGATAACCATAGAGCAGAAGTGGGAAGAGAGCTATTACGCTGTGGATACTGCAGTCAATGTCATGAAAACAAAATGTGTATGAACTCCTATATGGAAAATGAATTTGCTTTGTACACTTTCACCCAAATTATTTTAAAAAAAATAATCAGATATTAATCATCAGAATATTAAGAATGAAAATTTCAGTAAAATTATATATTAATTAACAATAAACATTTAGCAGAAAGATCCATTTTCTACTGGATCAGAAGTAAGAAGTAAGAAACTTACTTTTGTATAACATTTTGCAAGCTTAACATCATACCCAGTTCTCCTTTCATCTTTTCTCTGTTAGCTCGGCATTCTGCCAAGTATCGAAGAGCCTAGAGCAAAAATAGTAATAGATTAATTCCCATGTCCAGACTACTCAAAACTAAAATCATGTGTAACTTACTGCAAAAGGATTTTATTCCATTTTAAGCTACTATTATTTGGAATATATCCATTATTAAATATAATACATCATCTTTGTAAAAAAATATATATATAATAGTAATAAAAAGGAAAGCTAGAGGGAGGAAGGAGAGGGCAAAGAGGAAAAAAACAAAAATCAGTTTTTGTTTTTAGAATCAACAGGTTTTAACATGTTTAGAAACTCTCCTTTAAATGTGAAAATCAGAGCAGTCCTCTAGGGAAATGATCATGTACTTCAAAGAGTAGCTGGATCTACTCTTTGAAGTAAAGGTTCCTAACTTATTTGCAAGCTCAAAATTAGGTTGTCTGCTTATATTTTTACCACTTCACCTCAACAATGTAGGATACAAGGAACTTGATCTCCTTTATTATTTAATTCCAGGGAGAGGTCCCAATCACTATCACTTCCCTGGATGTTTTTTGTACATTAATTAAAACAGTCTTCTGAGGGAACAAAACCCTTATAGAAGAAGCTGAATCTTATCTTAACACAATTCACCTCAAAAACAGCTTCTTTCGTTAAAAAACTAAAGATGAACGAACTGTCTCAAAAACTTTCTAATTTGTGAGTTAAAACTAACATTTCTAGGGTGCTTTTCTCATATTTAATATGCATTTTTTCTACCACTTTCACAAGCTACGTCTTTAAGAATCACATTTAGTTGTTTCCCCTTCACCTCTTACTACTGCTACTATTTACTGACTTTCTCATCACTTCTCATCATTCATACACAACTCTCTGTTTAATATTTCTGTAGATAACACCATACAACTCTGCCATGTCATCAGTCAAATGACCTTCACATTTCCAAAGTGCTTTGTCATTATCCAGAACAGTGCCATCTACAAATCACAAGTTCAAAGAGCTCCCTCTGACTACAACCTCTTATCTTTCTACTTACTCTTCTCAATGATTTCTACTGACATCCACTTCAGTCCCTGAAGGATCAACTACTATGAGAACTCCATTAAAAAATAGAACAGCATATATTAAAGGAAAAAAAAAAAGGAAAAGAAAACCTGCTTTCAGACAATAAGCAAAAGGCAATCTAGAACTGAGTGAAGGGAAACAACAAGGAGAGCCCTAAAGTTGCCCCAGCTTAGTGACTTACAAGGCAGTTTTCAGGCTGCAGCAGAGCGGGGAACTCAAATAGAGCCCAGTAGCCCTGCTGAGCAATACAGACAGAAGGAAAGAGTTAGGGAGGCAGGAGTGGCTTGAATTTGAAGAGAAGAAAAATAAAGAAAAGGAAGTTACACACCACATGAGTTGTCACACATGACAGCCTAGAAAAGTTTCAGAGAGGGTTTTGCCAGAAGACTGTAACTTTCACTAAGGTACCACTCTGGTGGTGTAGTGGTGAAGGCATTTGGCTGCTAACCAAAAGGTCAGTGCTCCAAACCCAATGGGGGTCACTATGAGTCAGAATCAACTCAACAGCAGTGACTTTGTTTTTTTTTAAAGGCACCACAGCCTTATTCTAGTCAATTAAAAAAAAAAAAAAAATCCTAAAATCTGAGTCATTAAACTAACTGCTGACTAGACCACACCACAGTTGAAACTATCAATTCCATAACCTAAATTTACTAAAAGTAGTTTTGGAATCAAGTCAAAAATATTCACTGAGATGTAGCAAAGAAAATTTAAAAGGGAAAAATGTAGGTCTATGGTATACTAGAGATGCTCACATCTATCTGTCCATTCACATTTTTGAGAGACTATCCTCACCTCCTCAGAGTATGCTTTCCCCAGTCCTCAGCTGCTCAGATGGCAGCAACTCTGTCCTTCCTTGGACCCAGCAAATCAGACCAGATTTCCTTTCCTAGCAGTCAAATGACTTAGGCACTACACCACCAGAGCTCCCAGAATCGGAACTAGAAAGTCAAAAATACCAGTGAGAGGTGATGCAGCGGGACCTGTCAGGACATGTTAACTAGGGAGCCCTGGTGACACAACGGTTAAGTGCTCAGCTGTTAAATGAAAGGTTGGCAGTTCAAACCTAGCCAGCAGCTTCATAGGAGAAAGACCTGGTGATCTGCTCTCATAAAGATTACAGCCTAGAAAATTCTACTCTGTCACATGGAATCACTGAGTCAAAATTGACCCAATGACATCAAATAACAGTAAGGCTGTTATCTAAGACCAGCCACATAGGCACTGGTCAGCACAGAAGCAGGAGAGACAGCACAAGCAAAAAGCTGTCAATGCAAAGTCCCAGAGACAAAGATCAGCTCACTCAGTCTCAGTTTGCATTCTCATCACTAGTTTTAGTCCTCCACTTCTCATTCTTAACTTCCAGTACTCCTACCCCTCCCCCCTTAATGTAACAATAGACTTTTTACCCAAACAATTATGAAGACAGGGAAAATAGAATTTAAAAGTTTAAAAAAAAAAAAAGGAAGGAAATGGTTAAGTAAATTCTCTATCAATGCAGTAGAATATTACACAGCTACTAAAAATTAATAAATCTTAAGAAGCAATATAGAAAACATTCATAGCCAAGTCAAATAAAATAGTAAACTGGACTTTTCTGCAGTATTATTTAATAAATCAGGAGTACAGATAAAAAAGGAAGCTTAAGTGGACAGACCCTTAAACAAAATTTTGTTAGTTTGTATGTAATATAGGAAAAAAGGTTAAAGGAAAGGGCCGGTAGTTGATGACATGGGGTACACAGGGAGAAACGAGAAAATGAAGAAAAGGGGGAGCTCCTAAGGAGAAAAGGGAAAATGTCAGTGTTACAAATCTCCTTAAAGATTATAAGGATATTCAAAATATTTAATCAATTTCTCAAATGATCACTTACAAGCCAACCACTTATATCTGTTACTCAATTTCATATTAATTTTTATTGACTGAAGTAAAAACTTAGAATGACCATAAAAAAATGGTCTTACATTAAGTTTTCCAATTTATTCCTTATGTCACTGCTACATATACTGACTCCTGAAATATATCATTTCTTTTTCTCACTGAATTGGAGCAAATTGTGATTGCAATAACAAATGTACTCTCAATTTGGATTATTTAACTTTTTATCTGATCTGATCAAGGTTTAAAGCAATGGCTAAACTAAACCAGACAGCTTAGATTTCACAGATAAACACCAAACTTTACCTCTGTGAAATTTACCAGCTCTCTGAACTTTTTCTTTTCTTTCTCTTACATATTTTTCTCTTTTCCATACTTTTCCTTTTCACTTTATATTAAAACAAGAAGTCAATGTCCATCAACTGATGAATGGATAAAGAAAATGTGGCATATCTATACAATGGAATATAATTTAGCCATAAAAAGGAATGAAGTACTGATATATGCTACAAAACAGACAAACCTTAAAAATGTTAAGTGAAAAAAGCTAATCACAAAACTCCATATATTATATGCTTCCATTTATACAAAATGTCTAGAATTGGCAAATACATAAAGATAGAAAGTAGATTAGTGGTTGCCTAGGGCTAGTGAAGTTGGGGATGGGTTGGGGGTGATTACATAGAAAGAGTACACAAGTTTCTTTTAGGATGATGATGTTCTGAAATCGATTGTGGTAAAGGATGCACAACTCTGGAAACAGTGAATTATATACTTTAGATGAAGTGTATGGTGTGTTACCCCAAAAAAAGTTGTTATAAAAAAACAAGTACCTTTCTGTATCTGTACTGATATGTTACAATCCTCAACTTTTGTTAAGTGAAAAAAAAAAAACAAGTTGTAGAACATTTCATGCGTATAGCACACTACCATTTGTGTAATAAGACATATGTATACATATACACACACATATATACATAGGTATATATAATCTTGTTATACACACAAACATGCTTACACACACACACATATACAAATGAAGGAGACTTACTAGTATTCACTCTATAGCCTCTTTAAAATTTTTACTATGTCATTTAATACTTTCCAAATTCTTCTTAATACAAAAAATGAAAACACTGGGACTGGCATTACTAAGGACAACTTACAAGCAAAGCCGAGTGAATGACAGAGGGGTTAGGATGGTCCATAAATAAAATAAGGCCAGGCAGACATCCTTGATCCTGGACAATGGCTCTTCTGTTTAATGGGTCTGCAGCTAGATCCCGTAGCTGGTTAACTACCGAAAGAGCATCAGGTTCTTCATTCATGGTGGAAGAGGAAGAATTCATCTTCTATGCCATACACTTGAATAAAATCTTCTTAAAATCTGTAGAAATAGTTTGCAAAATTAGTTCTAGGCTGCTGAGGTATATTATGCATTTTTTTTACAAGCAGGAGGCGGCATACGATGTGTCGAGCGTTGACTGGAGTTCAGACGTGTGCTAGGCTGCTGAGGTATATTATGACATTTATTAAATAACCAGGATTACAACATGCTTCAAAGAAACAGATGAATTTAATTCACACAATAACTTAAGAACTGGCAATTCCACAGTTTGAGAAAAGTAAAAAGAACATTAGAAGCTAACTGACGAAATCAAATTAACTATGTGTGCACAATGTTTAAAGAACATATGCCATCCTCAATATTCCAATAAATTCCTCTTTAGCAATACATATTTTAACACTAAAGTCATAATAAACAAGATCTCTACACTTCATGATTCTAACCTTCAGTGTACTTCTCACACTAGCGCTGCCAATGCTTTTATTTCATCAGCCGAACATTTCTGAGCCTAAAACAAATGCCTTGGAGGGAAAATGGCTAGCTGACAACTTCTTTTTTAATCCAGCATACCGGGTCTACAAAAAATACCATCTCCTAGGAAAAAGAACTGTGTCAAAGAAGTCAGTTAACAAAGAAGCCAGGAAGGGGATCTTGCCTCTCCCTTGAGCAGAAAGCGGAGTTTGAGCGATCCCAGTGAACCGAAGCTGAACCTAAGCCCACCAGTGCATTTTTCAGTGTGCAGTAATCTACTGCCTAAGAAAGAAATAAGAACAGGATGAATGTAGAATCTGAGGTTTATACAGCATACCCCTTCATTTGGCAGATAAGAAAACAGTTAGAGAGAAGTTAAATAATTTACCCCAGGTCACAAAAGCGGTTCAGTATGAACTATAGAGAAAACTTCTTTACTGGAGGGCAATGGGTTTGGTTTTGGTTTGGAAACTACACAGTTTTTCTACTTTTCACTCACTCAAAATTCAGCATATCTTTTTCCTATTAAAGTAAACATGACATTTTAGAAACTATAACACACTAAACATACAAAAGTCACAGAAACAGAGTATCGAGGAATGATATTCATATATGCAAAAAGTTAAAAATAATAATTTCAATTAACCAAGTTACAAAGCATATTCTTTTGAGGAAGAATAAAAAGATATCCATACTTGCAATAAATTAATTTTTTTTTTTTGGTTATTGCCTTTTCCCTAATCAACATTTATTAAATGCCAAAGGGGGAAAATACTAATCATAATTGAAGTTTATGTTCTTTGACCTCAGTGAAGAGTCTTAATGAGTAAGTTTAAAGCAATTTCAAGAAAAAAATCTGAATTTGGGGGAACAAAAGAAATTATTATTCTGTAATATTAGTTACATATAATAGAGATTATTAAAGCTATTGGGGGGGGAGCAGAACTGGTCTTAACCATGTTTTGAAATATACAAAGCTATGAAGATTTAGGAGCTCTGGTGGTGTAGTGCCTAAGGCACTTGACTGCTAACCAAGAGGCTAGCAGTTCAAACCCACCAGCCACTCCTCGGAAGGAAGGTTGGGCAATCTACTTCCATAGTGATACCGCCTCAGAAACCCAAGGAAGGGTCGCTATGAGTCGAGGCCAACTCAACGGTACATAGCAACAACAACAACATGAAGATTAAGTGAGGGCAGTGGTAGAATTCTCACCGTCCATGCAGAAGACCTGGGTGTGATTCCCAGCCAATACAACTCAAGTGTAGCTACCACTTGTCTGTCAGCACAGGCTTGCATGTTACTATGATACTCAATAGGTCTAAGAAGGACTAGGAAGAAAGCCCTGGTGACTTCCAAATATTCAGCTAATAAGCTCTATGAATCACAATGGTCTGATCTCATTGGCATGGGGGTCCAACCATAAGTTGGAGTCCAAGTTAATGGAAGCGAACAACCACCACAAAAAGGATTAAAGCAGTTGTACTCACTGGAGTAGCAGGATACAGGTACTTCTCTCAGGAAAGCTATTTTAGGCACTCAATGTAAGAAAGCAGATTCCTGAGTCAGAGCCAGGTTCTAACATTGTGCTTTTAGACAAATTATTTAAATGCTCTTTGCCTTGGTTTCTTCATCAGTAAATTAAGTTTAATTATAATAGCTACCAAATAGTTTACTGTCCAGATTAAATGACAACAGACTAGTGCCTGGCATACAGTAAGTGCTCACTAAATGGTAGTTAAATGAGTCAGAACCAACTCGAGAGTAACTAACAAATTACATGTCAAAAAGCAATAAGAAATAGTAAAGTTATTCAATAAATGGAACGAGAGTGACTTCTTAGCGATTTTAAAACCAATTGCTAAGGACCCTCAACTCATATCATACTGCAAAACATAATCATTCTCTAGATAAAATACATTAATTGTTAAATTATAGAAAAAAAAATTGTAGCAAATGCAAAGTAAGTTTTACTAAAATAGTATTGAAGGAGCCCTGGTGGCACAATAAAGAGCTGTGGTGGTATAGTGCCTAGGGCATTTGACTGTTAACCATAAGGTTGGCTGCACAAACCCACCAGCTGCTCCATGGAAGGAAGATGGGGTAATCTACTTCTGTAAAGATTTACCACCTCAGAAACTAATGGGAGTCACTATGAGTCAGAATCAACTCGATGGCAGTGAGTTTGGTTTCTTTGAGCTTGGTGGCACAATAAGTAGCCCTGGTGGTGCAGTGGTTAATCACTTGGCTACTAAGTGAAAGGTTAGAAATTCGAACCCACCAGCTGCTCCACAGGAGAAGATGTGGCAGTCTGCTTCCATAAAGATTACAGCCTTGGAAACGCTATGGAGCAGTTCTACTCTGTCCTCTAGGGTTCCTATGAGTCAAAAACGACTCAACGGCAACAGGTTTTTGTTTGGTGGCACAATCGGGAGCCCTGTTGGTGCACGGTTAAAGCACTCAGCTGCTAACTGAAAGATTGTTGGTTTAAACTCACCAGTCAAGGGTGAAAGATGTTCCACTCTGCTTCTGTAGATATTTACAGCCTTAGAAACCCTACAGAGCAATTTTATCCTATCCTACAGGGTCACAGTAAGTCAGAATCAACTTGACAACAATAATTGTAATGTGTACATGGTGGTGCAGTGGTGCATGGTTGCTAACCAAAAGGCAGTGGTGCGTGGCTGCTCACCAAAAGGCAGTTCAAACCCACCAATGGCTTTAGAAGAAAAAATAAACAATTTGCTCCCATCAAGACTGTTGTTGTGTTGTTAGGGGCCATCAAGTTGGTTTTGACTCACAGTGACCCTATGAAAAAGAGAATAAAACACTGCCTGGTCCTGTGCCATCATGACAATCACTGCTACCCTTTAGCCCACTGTTGTAGCCACTGTGTCAACAAACCACATTGAGTGGCTTCTTTTTCACTGACCATCTACTTTACCAAGCGTGATGTCCTTCTCCAGGAGTGCTTCCTCCTGATAATACGTACAAAGTATATAATACAAAGTTTCTCCATCCATGCTTCTGAGGAACATGCTGGCTGTACTTCCAAGACAGATTTCATTCTTCTGGTAGTCAATAGTACATTCAATATACTTTATTATAAACACCAAAATTCAGATACATCAATTCTTCTTCAGTCTTCCTTATTCATTGTCCAGGTTTCACATTCACATGAAGCAACTGAAAATACGATAGCTTCAGTCAGGCGCACTTTAGTCCTCAAAGTGACATCTTTGCTTTTTAACACTTTTAAGAAATCTTCTGTAGCCGATTTATCCAATGCAATATATCCTTGGACTTCTTTACTGCTGCTTCCAAGGGTATTGATATGGATCCAAGTAAAAGGAAATCTTTGACAACTTCAATTTTTTTCTCCACTTATCATTATGCTGCTTATTGGTCCTCTAGTGAGGACTTTTGTTTTCTTCGTGTTGAGATATAATCCATACTGCAGGCTGTTATGTAGTCTTTGATCCTCATCTGTAAGCATTTCAAGTTACTTTTCAAGCAAGATTTTGTCATCTGCATATCGCAGGTTATTAATGAGTCTTCCTCCAATCCTGATGGCTAGTAAACTCTATGGGGCAATTCTACTCTGCCCTTTAGAGCCGCTATGTGTTGGAAGTGACTGTATAACACACAACAACAGAATAGTATTTGGCAAGTAATTTTCTCAAAATGAAAATCAGTATTGTAACAAAAAAAAAAAACTCATGGTAAAAGAGAAAGTATGGGAAGAAAGACCCGGTGATCTACTTCGGAAAATTAGCCAACCGAGAACCCTGTGGATCACAACAGTCCGCTCTGCAACTGATCGGGGGATGATGGCAAAGACTGGATAGTGTTCAGTTCCATTATTCATGGGGCTGCCATGAGCTGGGGACAGACCTGAAATCAGCTAATGACAACAATATATGTAAGTTGAGTACAAAGAATATAGAGTGAAAAGTGCCCTTTCCCCCCCTCCCACCCCAAAAGGAAGAAAGTAATAGGCTGAATACAGAGACATAAGATCAAATGGTTTTGGGGCAAACTGCCTCTTAAAACCTTTTGCCATGGAGTTGATTCCAATTCAGAGATCCCACAGGACAAAACTACCCCACAGCGTTTCAAAGGTTATAATCTTTACAGAAGCAGACTGCTACATCTTTCTCCCACAGAGAGGATGGTAAGTTCAAACCTTTCAGTTAGCAGCTGAGTGCTTAATCACTGCACCACCCGGGTTCCTAAATTGCCCCTAATGCCAATACATTGAATGTTCTTGTTTACAAACTAGGTTCCATGAGCTTTATGTGCTGTCATTAGAACAAACCCTACCCAAAATGAACTTAAAAAACCAACTAGCTCAAAGGCCCAAGAGTAGAGAAGTAGTTAAGAACCAAATATTCTGGGTGATGACCTTTTGCACACAATGCTTGCCTTGGAACTGGAGAGCTCCATCCTTATCTAAGGAATCTAACTTAGAGAACGATTCACCCTTGTAATTGCAGTAGAAATGGTTTTGAAAGAGATCTTTCTGATTCTATGAGATCAACAAAATTCAAAACATTTTTAACTTCCAACCTTCAAAGCCCACTGACAAACAGTAGGCTCAAATCAGGATCTGCCTAAGAAAGGTCAGGAACACCATGAAGCATCAAGACCCCAACATAAAGAGTAGGAAATAGAAGCTAAGGTCAAGCACTGCATTTGCTGTTGTTAGGTGCCCTGGAGTTGATTTCAACTCATAGTGAACCCATGAAACAAAGCAGAACTGCTTCCATAGGGTTTCCTAAGCTGTAATCTTTAGCAGATTTCCACCTCTTTCTCCCCTGGATCCTGATGATGGGTTGTTACCACCAACCTATGGATCAGCTGCTGAGTCCTTAACTGTTAAAGGAC
>NW_006921839.1:3871401-3876866 GCF_000298275.1 Orycteropus afer afer | reverse complement strand
TTGAACCGCCAGCCGTCTGGTTAGCAGGCAAGTGTCTTAGCCACTATGCTACCAGAGCTCCCGTTAAAGGATTAGGTGATACTTAAATCAAGGCAAAGGAGAAAAGCAGAGGGCAGTGTTTACCCCCAAAAGTAGATGGGTTTTATGTAAGACTTAAAGAGAGAACTCCTGTTAGAGTTCATTTTCCTTTTCCTATTTCAGTATTTTTGACAATATCAAGTTACTCTGATACCCCTTTCCAACTACTGCACTGCCCAAATATTGTTAAATGATCAGTATTTCTGTGGACTGCAGAGTTCAAATAAAAAGACAACTATAAATGGAAAAACCAAACTCACTGCTGTCGAGTTGGATCCGACTCATAGCGACCCCTCCTTGGGTTTCCAAGCAGTTTCAGTAAGGAAGTAGATTGCCCAATCTTCCTTCCGAGGAGTGGCTGGTGGGTTGGAACCGCCAGCCCATGGAACAGGTCAAAAATGGAAGCAAGTAACCATTAGGACTTTAACTCTATTCCATATATTAGATACATTTTATTTTTGTGTTAATTCTATCAGTCTCATACAAACACTTACATTGCTTAATAGAAATGTTAGCCTTCATAAAAACTCAAAAAACATTTCATAGGTTGGAAAAAATGTTTCTGAATGACAGATTTTCTAGCTTCATTCTGACCTACTGCTCTTTTTCCTCAAATTTTCCAGACCACAAAATAATTTTTATATAATCTGAAACACTGATCTGACCAATTTTATGCCAGCCAGTGTACCGTGATGTAAGTAAAAATAGCTCTTTTCTTCTACCTTCTTCATCAACAATGAGCACTGCAAATTAGGTTTAAAAGAAAATGTTTTCCAGTTGAGCTTTTCAGAAGTGTGTATCTGGACAGTTTATATTAGCTACTCCAAGACCTAAATAGGAATCTTTGAGGGTGGGATCCAAGCTTTCATTTTGAAACATACATGCTGTGATTTCTGATACAAAAAGAAGCCACTAAAACTTTATGTTGGTCTATAAATTCCTGGTTATGGGCATGTGAATGCAATCCTTAATATTTAAACTATAAAATAGATACTTTTAAGTACTGAGCATCAATTTAGGACTAAGTTGCAGTTTTATTTCAAGATAACCTGAATCCATAAACTAGAAAAACCACTAACAGTAACAAATCTATCTCTTCCTCCAAAGAAACTGATTGGAATCTCTTGATTAATGTAACAAATTTGTTAGGGAAAATTATAGTGGGGAACTAGTCTGCACCAACAGTAAGCCTGTCAGCAGTAATAGTTAACATTTCTTTAGTCTCAGCCTGCTTTTTGTTTGTAAAACCAATACTTGATGTCTTTCAAGATTCTTCTGAATGACTACTTAAATATTCATGGTTATTTTTACAATGTTGGCTGCTAAGCTAAAACACTATTTAGTAGCAATAATAAATCACAGCCTCATTAGAAAATGAAGAATATGTGAAAAAATAAAAAACTTTCTCCTTGTCTTCTTTCCAATCTTATTTGAACATAGGTGGATACACTGCATACTTTTATTTCCTCTTTATTTCATTTCAGACAAATCATTGTAAGACAATTAATGCCCTTCAACCTTTAACAAACACTCAATTTACCCAATAGATCTTGTTTAAAAGCAGATTCTGACTCAGCAGGTGGAGTGGTGTCTGACATTGTGACAGGCAACCACACTTTGACAAGTAAGAAGTTTAGAGGATACATATGAGATACATGTAAATTAGGTAGATGACTGGAAGATTCTTATGTCAGCCAAGAATTATCACTCAATTCATATAATATTTTAGCTCTCTTATGGTAAGAGCTGCACAGAGAGTACTCACATAAGCTACAACCTTATTCGATTAACCGAGCTTTTAAAAATAGCATAGCATTGAGATCAGACATGGCTTTTCCTTTAACAGTAACTGTAACTCTTTGAGAGATTGAGTTACCTCCTCAGAACCTCAATTTCCTTACATAAGTGCTTATCATAATCGAAGAAAAAAAGAATGTAGGCAGATTCTAAAAGCATGCCTGGGAAATACCGAACATGATCGATACTTGATTATCTGAGGGTGTCTATTTTGGCAGGTGTTGGAGCACATTCTGCCCTACCCTAACACATCAGTACACTAAGTATCAAGGGAAAAGTTGCTCACCGCACGAATTCCCCAGGAACAGTTTTAAAATAACACTGCTGCCTCACGAATTTAACCAAACACAATTATGTCCTTTCCCTCTTAGGAGCTATGCAGGTGCAAAACTATCACAAAGAAAAATTAAGAAATGAGATGGCATCCATCAGCAATGCTTAGGGTTAGTAAAAAATCCAACATTAGAGGGACAGGATGAGAATAAACAAAGCTAACATTTTCAGTGAACATATGCGCCTTAATGAACATCGGTGGTAACGCACTGCTGGTTCCTGAAAAGAAATTAGGCAAGGCGCCCCTGCCTAGGGAAACTGGCTGCCTAAGTGCAGGGGGCCTCTCTTCGCGGCCTTCCCGGCTCCACTGCTTTGTGTGCCACCCGTGGACCTTACATACCGATGCAGAGCTTTAGGAGTCCAGAGCCTGACGCACCATCAGGGTCACACCAAAGGTTGAGTTAAAGAGCTTCCAGAGCTCGCGGAACTTCCCCCTCCGTTCGCTGCCGCGGCCTCCGCTATTGCAAACGACCGGATTAACTGAAGGAGCAAAATATTCTCCTCCAGTACCTCTAGCACTTCCGTCGGTTCTGGCCGCCTATTGGTTGAGTATGAATCAACGCAAGGCTAATTCACCCAATCCGCGAAGGTCTTCTTGAAGTAAAGTGTTCATTGGTGACCTACGGAAGTCCGCGAAGTGTTGAACTGACGGATCCAATGAGGAGCCAGAAACACTGGATTGGTCCTAGCGACTCTCCGTCCAGCATGCAGTAGCCAAAGAAACTTGTTTCCAGCTGAAAAATTATTAACACTTTTCTTGACCACAGGTCCCAGCGTTCCGAGGCTAAAAGATCTCTTTCCTGCTGCGTTCAGTAATTCAAATTGAATGTTTCTTTCAGTTCTGTTAAAGAAGTTTGATAAGATTTCATGGTTTATAATTATTAATTTTTTTTTCCAGCTTTTACTGTGAATGTTTTATTAATTTTCTACATTTCTTGTTGGTGTCCTGTGCACTCTCTTGCGTACGAAGGCGTCAAGTAGATTTTTGTCAGGTTGATTTCGTTTAAATGTAGTAATTTCCTCTTGGAAAGAATTTTTTTCTTTTAAGGGATTTCTGATCATATCGAATTTTCTCACATTCCACATGAAGTTTGGTTTTCCTTAATATTGTCTTCCATTTAGTTTAGCAAAGTATTTATGTACTTGTTTTATTGATAGCATGCGTTCAAGTTTTATTTCTTTTCAGGTATAGACTTTATAGTATTTCTCTAAATACAAATGCAATCTAAATTCTGCAGGTCAGTTTTTTAGAAAGAATAATGCATATGCACTCAGTAACCCCAGTAATGGGCGCTCTGGTAGCGTAGTGCCTAAGGCACTTGAGTGGTAATCAGAAGTCTGGCGGTTCAAACCCACCAGCCACTCCTGGGAAGGAAGATGGGGCCATGTACTTCTGTAGTGATACTGCCTCGGAAACCCAAGGAGGGGTCGCTGTGAGTCGGGTCTGACTTGATGGCACATAACAAACAACAACCCCAGTAAACAGATTCTGGATTATCTCTTTTACAGATTGATTCTGCCATTTAACTCATATTAAGGCCAGAATTAGAAATGTCTCTAATAGGAAAAGACTGTTGGTAAGAATAAATTTCCCGATCTGTGTTCTATGCTAATGTTTCCTATGTTTTGATTGGTCAGTAAGTGAATTACAACTTGGAATTTTCTTGAAATCCTTGGTTATGCTTTTCTTGTTTCTAATCAGGTTGGGCAATCCTACTTCCGTAGTGATAACTGCCTCGGAAACCCTAGGAGGGGTCGCTATGAGTCGGGGTTGACTCGACGGCACATAACAACAACAACAAAGAAGAAAATAACAGCAAAAGCTGAAGGGAAAAGAATTATTGTTCTCTTTATGCTGTTTACTTATAGCAAAAACAAGTCTGACAGGGTTTGTTTCCCAAAACCACAAGTGGGAGTGGTGCTAGGTGAACACTGAGTCTAAAACAAATAGGAAAAAAAAAAAGATGCTGACATACATAATGTGTAATGATTGAAGCACCAGGCTTATTTATAGCAATCAATGAGAACAATCAGCTGCTGGAATTGGCGAAAAAAAGAAATAATAAAATTAGAAAGCTATAAAAAAGTCAATACAAAAAAATCTAAAAGGCACAGCCAGGTTAAGCAGCCCATATGGTTGAATAACCAAAATTTTCTTCAGTGTTGTTATTAAAAGCAAAGGCTCAATAACCTGGAAAAGTACACTTGCTATTTTTGCTATGGTTAATTTATGTACTGGGGAAAAGACCTTTGGGATTTTCCCAATTAGTAATTCTGACATAGGTTTTTGGCATTGTCCAAAATATGTATGTCCACCAGTCTTTGTCCTTTGAAAGTTCACAATCTAAAATGTAATCTTGCTTCTGCTATTAGAGTATTGATGAGGCTAATTCTTCCTGGCAAACTGCGATTAGAAAGAGTAGACAATTGGCATTAAAATGCAGGGGATGTAGTCACAAAAGTTGTGTAAGCACCTATGGATTACAAACTACAGACAATTCCTTTAAGATTTTTAAAATTTATATTCCAGTATTGAAAACGTATACAAACCAGTGAAGTTACACGGCTTGCCATTATGAGTTAAGATGCATCCTTCGCCTCAGATAACTTACCACAGAACATAGCTGGAATGTTGAGTTTCTCAATGAGTGTGTTGCTTAAGACACATGAGTCACATAATGGCAGTTTCTTTCAAGTATTTAACAACCATTTTTTGAACACATACAATGTGCCAAATACTAGTTTATCTGTAGATTCAAACTTAAGCAAAACCATAATCCCTGCCCTCAAGGAGCTTATGGTATAGAATAGTGAAGCCTAAAACTTTTTGATTAAGCACCTCTTCCAGTTAACAAAAAATTGAACATATAGTTTTGGTATCTCCATGTGTATTTATTCGCCAATTCTCCAACACTATAGAACTATTATGTAGGTTTTAAAACATGTCAAAATAGATAATTTTAAAGGATAAGAAATATTTAAAAATAGAACTTCTTGAGAGCCATAACAAGAACAGATATATGCACGCCGATGTTCATCGCAGCACTATTTACAATAGCCAAAACATGGAAACAACCTAGATATCCAACAACTGAGAAATGGATAACCAAACTATGGTACATACACACAATGGAATATTATGCAATGCTAAAGAATAATGTAGAATCTGCAAAACACCGCATAACGTCGTTGAACTTGGAGGACATTATACTGAGTGAAATAAGTCAGTCACAAAAGGACAAATATTGTATTAGTCC
>NW_006921839.1:3868503-3870352 GCF_000298275.1 Orycteropus afer afer | reverse complement strand
GTTGCATTGTAAATTTTGGTCAATGACATGAGACAAAGTATATTATGTGAACTGCTGTATGAAAAGTGAATTTACGCTGTAAATCTTCACCCAAATCAAAATAAAATTTAAAATAAATTTTAAAAAAAAGCACCTGTATATATATATATGATAGGCTTAAGTATAGCAGGGATCATGAGGATGACACAGGACCAGGCACTGTTTCATTGTGTTGTAAGGTTGCTATGAGTCGGATACAACTTGATGGCACCTAACAACGTGTGTCCATATAAGTATCTATAGAGAGAGAGAGAGAGAACAAGAAAGATAATTATTATAGTATTGTTCATAACGGCAGAAAAAAGAATCACGTGAATGTTTATCAATCATGGAATGTTTTAGTAAGACATGGTACATCTAGAGACCATGGACCATGGTGGAACCATCAAGAAAAATAAATGGGAGCTTTGGTGGCATAGTGCCTAAGGCATTTGACTGTTAACCATAAGGCTGGCAGTTCAAACCCACCAGCCATTCCTCAGAAGGAAGGTTGGGCAATCTACTCCCATAGTGCTACCACCTCAGAAACCCAAGGAGAGGTCACTGTGAGTCAGATCCAACTTGACGGTAGTGAGTTTGATTTTGTGGGTTTTTTTTTTTTTTGTATATATGTATGTGTGTATGTGTATATATTAACAACCTGCAATATACAGACAACACAGTTTTGCTGCTGAAAGTGAGGATGACTTGAAGCACTTACTGATGAAGATTGAAGAGTACAGTCTGTAGTATGGATTGTTGTTGTTGTTTGTTGTTATGTGCTGTTGAGTCGGACCCGACTCATAGCGACCCCTCCTTGAGTTTCTGAGGCAGTATCACTATGGAAGTAGATTGCCCCATCTTCCTTCTGAGTAGTGGATTACACCTCAATGAAAAAAAAAAAAAAAAAAGTCCTCACAACTAGACCAATAAGCAGCATCACGATAAAAGGAGAAAAGACTGAAGTTGTCAAAGACTTCATATTACTCGGTTCTAAAATCAACACCAATGGAAGCAGCAGTCAAGACATCAAACAACATTGTGTTGGGCAAATCTGCTGCAAAAGACCTCTTTCAAGTGCTGAGGAACAAAGATGTCTCCTTGAAGACTAAGGTGCACCTAACCCAAGCCATGGTATTTTCAATCACCTCATATGCATGTGAGAGCTGGACAGTGAATAAGGAAGACTAAAGAAGAGTTGCTAGGAGCTCTGGTAGCATAGTGGCTAAAAGCACTTGACTGCTAACCAGAAGGCTGGCGGTTCAAACCCACCAGCCACTCCTCGGAAGGAAGGTTGGGCAATCCTACTTCCGTAGTGATACTGCCTCGGAAACCCAAGGAGGGGTCGCTATGAGTCGGGGCCGACTCGACAGCACATAACAACAACAACAACAACAACAAAGAAGAGTTGATGCTTTAGAGTTGTTGTGTTGGCAAAGAATACTGAGAGTACCACAGGTGGCTAAAAGAACAAAAAAATCTGTCCTGGAAGAAGTGCAGCTGGAATGCTCCTTGGAAGCCAGAATGGCTACCCTCTGTGTCACCTACTTTGGTCATGTTTTTGTCCCCTGAGTTTGGTCAGAAGATATCATTCTCTGGAAAAGGATATCATGCTTGGTAAAATGGAGGGTCAGTGAAAAAGGGGAAGCCCCTCAACAAGATGGATTGACACAGTGGCTACAATGATGGGCTTGGGTATAGCAGAGATCATGAGGATGGCACAGGGCCGGGCAGTGTTTCGTTCTGTTGTAATGTTAGGTCACTGTGAGTCGGAGATGACTCGATGGCACCTAACAACATGTAAACCCAGAAGCTGGAAAAAAAAAAATAA
>NW_006921839.1:3864743-3868403 GCF_000298275.1 Orycteropus afer afer | reverse complement strand
TGTATATATAAAGAAAGTGCAAGAAAGATGTTTATTGTAGTATTGTTCATAGTGGCAGAAAAAAAAAACACATCAAATGAATGTTTATCAATCATGAAATTTTTTAGTAAGGCATGGTACATCTAGAGGCCATGGACCATTATGGAACCATCAAGAAAAATAAATGAGAGCTATAGAAGACAATGTAGAGGAATTTCCATAATAGTCAAGGATAAAAAGTAAGATGTTAAAAAGTATATATATGATCCCATTTTTTAAAACACTGATAAATCACTTCCTACAAATGTTTAAGTATATATCCTTATGTTATTATATAAGCAAGAAAAATTGTTGTTGTTTGCTGTCGAGTCAGACCCAACTCACTCATAGCGACCCCTCCTTGGGTTTCCCAGGCAGTATCATTACAGAAGTATTGCCCCATCTTCCTTCCCAGGAGTGGCTGGTGGGTTTGAACCGCCAGCCTTCTGGTTAGCAGTCAAGTGCCTTAGCCACTATGCTACCAGAGCTCCCAGAAAAATATATAGAAAGATAAAATCTAAGCTTTCAGCATATATTACCTGAAAAGGTAGGACAGGACCTGGGAGACTTAAGAGCACACCACACAAAGAAAAAATTATAAGTAATAAAAACGTACTCAACAACAAAAAAAACCGAGTTTCTTTATAAAGCAGACACCATACAACCCAATGCTTTTGAGTCAATTCAGACTCACAGTGACCCCACAGGAAAGATCAGAACTACCCCCATAAGGTTTCCAGAACTGCCCACAGGGTTTTCAGAAGCAGAGTGACACATCTTTCTTCTGTGGTGTGGCTGGTAGATTCGAACCACTGACTTTTCAGTTAGCACCTAAGGAATCCTAAAGGGCAGAAAGGTATTTTAATTTCACTTTCAGGGAGCTGCTTTTGCTACTAACAAACTCACGGGACAAAAACAGTTAAGTATGAGAACCATACACAGTAAGAAGTAAGACAGAAAGGTGGAGGGATACTCAGTAGGCCCTCCTTAGGGACTCAATGTCTTTAGGACTTCATTTAGAAAAGCTACATGGTGCAAAGTGGATCAGACAACAAATCTGATTTGGACCGTTTGCTGACTATATAACTTGGACTAGTCAGTTGACTAGTCAGTTGGGGGCCTTACTTTCCTCCTCTGAAACAGAGGGATTATGACACCTGCCTCCTAAAACTGATGTGGGGATTAAATAGTATATTTGTACATATTTAACCCAGTGTTTAGATGATGTTTCATAAATGTAAATTCAGTTCCGTATCTCTGTATAAAAATCTGCTCCCAAAAAAAGATCAGATGAAAACTAATTTTTAATGACTAAATTAATCAGTGTTTATGACAGTCTGAAAAAAGAGTGAGGAAAAAGAATAAAAGTGAGAAAAAAGAAACATCATTTCCCATCTTTAAAGAATTTGAAGTGTATCAACTAACTTTTCTGAAAACTGGTATATAAAGGGAGAGAATTAAGTCAAGCATTTAACTTGCATTTATTATATGAACAGTACTTCAGGTTAACAAAGCCTTTGGTGTTGGATAATCATTCTGAAAATTGACAAAGTAAGGAACAAGCATTCAACCTACTTTTCTTTACAAAAGGCCTCAAAATAACCACTTCTGTAAGAAACGAAAAGGAATGATGGGCTATCACCATTTTTCATACCTTTAATGAGATCCTGGATCTACACAAAGATCATCAAAAGCTGTTAATGTTACAAAAAGAGAGACATGAATGTTATGTGCCTCCTGCTAGAAGTACATATCACCACCTATGAAATTTTCTTACCAAAAGACTGAACCAGGAATAGATGAAGCCTTTATATCTTACTACTAATTTATAGAAAATAAAAGGAGGTAAAGGAATTTTTTAAATGTCACCACAGAAAATCAATCAGCCTGATCATGGAAAATTTCTACAGGGACAAAAATTCTTTAACAAAATAAAGAGGAGAGGGGAGAAGAGGTATCTGTAGATTAAAACAGATTAGAGACATATTCACCAATTGTGATGTGTGGCTCTTTTTGGAGGCTGACTCAAAAAAACAACTGTAAAAAAATTAAAAATGAGACAATCAGGGAAATTTCAATATTGATTTGATATATTAAAAAATAATTTTTTAGATCTGATAATGATATTGAAGTTATGCTAAGAGAATCTTTTTATCTTGATGATATACACTGAAATATTTATGGATGAAATGATATGCCTGAGATAAGCTTAAAAATATTCAAAAGAGGAGAATGAAGCCAGTAGCTATGAAATGCTGATTGTTGAAGCTGAATGATACATGCGTGTGGATTCATTGTACTCCGCTTTTTACTTTTGTGTATGTTTGTCATTTTCCATAATAATGACATTTTCCATAATAAGAGTTTTAAAAACAACATTAAAAAGAATTCTGCAGGTCAGGGTCAATCTCAAGAGTTGGTTTATAAAAAGCATTGTCACAGTCTTTGGAAGGCACTGATCCTTTGATCTACTTGGAGGCAGATCCTTTTTGGCACTTGGCATACTGATCTAAGAAGAAAATAGCTTTAAGGCTCAGAATAGCCAAATATACCCAATAGTACATAATGAAATCAAAATAGGTAACAGTTCTTCATTGGGCATCATGGTTTCATTCATTTACACTGGTTACGTGACTGAAGCAGATTAAAACATTACCCCTTCCCAGCAATATCTGACCTTGACAACACCTAGAAATTGTAAACCATTTGAAGTACTAGTCATTAACAGGCATCTCTGAATTCTCACCTCATGTGAGTTGAGGTTGGTCCAGGAATTAGCCTTAATCAACTATCCTGTGGACATACTTCTCCCAAACATATTAAGCCTCAACTTTTTTTAATGCACCCTCACATGGCCACTTCACTGACATACCCAATTGTCTTTTACCATCCAGGAGATTAAGCATACTTTCTATAGTGAAGAAATCATCTGGAGCTATTCAACCCATTTCATCAGACAGAGCTGTCATTAAATCTAATAGAAGAAACTGGCTAACAGTTACATATCTTTTCCTTATTTTATTAAACACTGATCTCAACCACATGGGCTGGTTGTATGTCTTTCATGGCTATTAATTATTGGCCCCTTGTAATAAGTCAGGCATTGGCCTTCACATTTTACAAATGTTACTCAATTGGCCTCCATGCCTACCCTTTGAAGTGGCTAATGTCACCACTGTCCAGGTCAGGAAATTGAGACCCAGCGAGGCTGTCTGGCTTACCCAAGGCCACACAGCTAAATGGCCAAGACATTTTCATCATGGGTCTGTCTGGCTCCAAAGTGCACATTCTTTCTACAAAAGTACCCTGCCTCACCATCAACCAACATGAATAAATGGGAATCTGACCTTTTGTTAAATCTCTACAATGAAGTTAGTTCACAACTAGCCTTGGTCACCGTTCTACCATCTAATATACATGTAATAATTAATATATCTCTTTGCCTAAATAAATGCTGGTGGCAGGGGGGCTTTATAGGCTGCGGTGTAGTAAATTACTTAGTGTGGCTTTTCTACCCATAAGTCTTTGTAAACTCTAAGGTGGGAATTGCTATTAGCTACGGAGGAGATCCTGATTTTAAAGTCGCCCACCTGGGTTATTTCTGTTGGGCGTGGCACAATACAATGTTCTGGGAAGTTCCCA
>NW_006921839.1:3848453-3862423 GCF_000298275.1 Orycteropus afer afer | reverse complement strand
AATTATTGAACCCAGGAGAGAGGTGGTGGGTGCCTTGGGAGGAACGGTTGGTGAAAGGGCTGGAGGGAGGCAGCATGTCTGGCCTTGCAGTAATAGTCCTTGGGTTACTGCTGGTAATCCTGCCTTCCCCTTGTAGGGTTAGAGGAGGTCAGAACATGTGGCCTCCTTGTCGTTTTTGCATAGGCCTTCTGGTAGTTCAGTTTGTGTGTCAACTTGGCTAGGCCTGGTTGAGTGGCTGGGCAACTGGATGTAGTTTTCCCCATGATGAGACTGGTAATCAACTCCATGGTGGAATCTACTGTGAGCAGATGTATAGCTGCCTGAGGGAATGTGGTCTGCTTCCTGTATACAAGCAGAAGCCTTAGGAAATGGTTTCTAGCTTATGGCACCTCGAATCCTGCATGTAGCCGTGTTGTTGTTTAGCAGCCTGCCATGCTCTGCCAACCTTGGGACTTACAATGGACTTGAATTAATGGCCTGCCATGTGATTTGGTAACATCGGGACTGTGCCTTTTTGCTTGTCAGCCTCGGGCTTGGCAGCCTCAGCAGCCAGCAGCTGTCTGAGTGAAGAAATGCCTCTAGCTCCAGTGGGCCGGGAGCAGGAGGCAGAGCTGAAGCCCAAGGCTGACGGGTTTTCACCCAGCCCCTAGAGCCTGGCACTTTGAACTTGGACTTAAAGCCTCCAAATTGTAAGAATAAACTGGTTTGTTAAGGCCATCCCATTTGTGGTATATTCTTGTCAGAGCGGCACTAAGTAACCAGAACAGGCCTATAATTTCCTGTTGGGAATCTGGAGGCACAGAAAGTTCAAGTGACCTTTTCAAGGCAACACAATGAATAGGAGAGAGCTCTGATTCTTTTTTGCTCTACTCAATAAATACTACAACTAGATGCAGTTTCTAGTTATTCTGGATTTGCTAAGAATTTGAATAAAGAACTACTGGATCAAATACACTTAAAAAAAAATCTAATTTTCTTCTAATATTCCCAAATGGATTTCCCTGTATACCTCCTACAATAACGTCCAAACTTAGCTATGCAGGACAATTACCTAAGATTCTGGGAAAGAGTCTGGGCATACGTATGTTTTAAACAAGCTCCAAAATGAGACTTAGATCCATTAATTTTGTGGAGAACACAAAATTTTTATTTGTTATCTATTGCTGTGCAATAGGAGCTCTGGTGGTGTAGTGCCTAAGGCATTTGATGGCTAACCAGAAGGCTGGCGGTTCAAACCTACCAGCTACTCCTCGGAAGGAAGATTGGGCAATCTACTTCCATAGAGATACCATTTTGGAAACCCAAGGAGGGGGTTGCTATGAGTCATACTCGACTCGACAGCAGTGTTTGGTTTTTGATTTTGATTATTGCTGTGTAACAAATTACTCCAAAACCCAGTGGCTTAAAACAATAATCGTTTATTATATCATAGTTTCTGTGGGTTAGAAGTCCAGGTGCAGCTTATCTGGGTGCTTCTGGCTCAGGGTCTCTCACAGGGTTATATACACGGTATCACCTCGGGCTGCAGTCATCTCAAGGCTTGACTGGGGGAGGATGTTTTTTCCAAGTTCACTCACATGGCAGTTAAAAAGATTGAGTTTCTTATCTGAAAGATTGAGGGTCTCAGTTCCTCCCTGACTACTGCCAGCTTCTTGCCGCAAGCACCTCTCATTATGATAGCTCACAACATGGCATCTCAATATGGAAAAAACATCTCCCCAGAGAAAATAAAGGAGAAACTGAGAGCAAGCAAGATGGAAGCCACACTTCCAGCCAAACAAAAGACAGGCATATGAGGTGAACATTTACACTAGGCAGATACCTCCTTGAAGAGAACAATCATGGGAGAATAGAAGGGCTGTGTACACACAGGGAGATAGCTCAGGGTGCAGGAGTGCATGGAGGGAAGGCCACAGGGAAGAAGTAACTATGGGGAGGGAGAAGGAGGGGAGCTGCTGCATTGTGGTAAATTGTAATCAATGCCATGAGACAAAGTGTATGTGAACTGCTGTATGGAAAGTGAATTTGACCTGTAAACTTTCACCCAAATCACAATTAAAAAAAAAAAAAGACGGAAGCTACATTCTTTTTGTAATCTTAACTTGGAAATGACAACCAATCACTTTAAAAAAAAATTTATTGTGATTTGGGTGAAAGTTTACAGAGATTCATTTTCCATACAACAGTTCATACACATTTTATTTCATGACATTGACTGCAATCCCCATAACGTAACAGCTTTTTTCCCAATTCCTCCCTGTGATTACCTTTCCCATGTGTCCTTCTTTCCTATATTCCTGCCCCCTCAGCTATCTCCATATGAAAATACAGCCATTCTGATCTCCCATGGGTGATTCTTCTAAGGTGTGTACCTCCCTGGTGTAAATGTTCACCTTACACTCTATTGTTTGCCTGGAAGCCACAGGAGTAAGTTCAATTCTAGGCCAAAAGGGTGACTAGGGGCCATAGTCTCAAGGGTTTCACCAGTCTCTATCAGACCAGATATCCCATCACTTTTACTGTATTCATTAGAAATAAGTCACTGAGCTGAACCCATTGCAAAAAGGTGATGAAAGTGGAATCCTCCGAATTCCTCTAATATCAAGATGAGACGAGAGAAGGATCAACAGCAAAAGCTCCAGGCTTATTCCTTTGAGGTCAGACATGTTGCCACCCTCCAACCAATTCTGACACAAAGTGTCCCTCCCACTCTACTTCTCTGCTGAGTTTGATAATCCATTGCAATGGCCACACAGAACTCACAGATAATGTTCATGATTATGGAGTTTATTTTATAGCTATGAGTCGGGTCTGACTCGACGGCATATAACAACAACAACAACAAATGGGGTTTATTAGGGAAGCAAAGGTTACAATTCAGGTTCAGGAACACTCACGAAACAATTCTTCAATCAGGATAGCCTTCCCACAGCCAAGCCCAAAAGGCACACCTCTCTTTGGCCCTTGGCCTCTCAGCCTGGCCTTCATCCTGCTCTGGCAAGTGTTACAAAGCTCTTTTAACTTTGACAATAGGTGCATGTACTCTGCCAACAAGACTCCTTCCCAAAGGCACTCAGCTTTCTTGCTTGTGGGCCAGCTCTCTTGGTTCTGCTACTGCTGCTGCCATCATCTCTCCACTGTCATCTCAGCACAGGGATCTTGGGTCCAAGGATACACTCCACTGTCAGGTATTTCTGATAAAGCCTTATGTTAGAGTTCCATACACCTTATTTCCACGATTCCACCTCTACAACGGTGCTATGTACTTTATTTTCATTACTAACAAGTTATCCAACCTCCTTGGTGTGCCACAAAGCACCTCACATTTGCATAGTTCCACCTAGTCCTTGGTGGGTGTCACAAAGACCATGGCTAGAGAGCTAGTAATTCACTGCACTGCACCCATCCTCAAGAAGTGAGGATTACACAAGGCGTTGACTACCAGGCATATTGGAAACCTTAAGAGATTGTGTTAGAGAGTTGTAAACTGAATTAAAAAGCAGTGTGGTATTTCCCAGCTCCATTCCCTGAGAGGCTAGATGGAATGACATCCCAGTAGCAGCGAGCATATTTAGTGCCTAGATTTTGGTTTCTAAAACCATGATGCTTTGGAGAAAAGGCTGATTCCAGGGTTAGGAAAAATACAAGATGAGCCTGGGATACCTTGTAATTCCAGAAAATAAGGTGATTGAAAAACAAAAGGATGAGGCCTTGTCAAAGAGGTACCAGAGTCAACCTAAAAGAGCCCCAAATGGCCAAAGCTAAAACAATTAAGCAACAATATAAAAAGCATAGTATAAAGCACAAAATAAATATACATGAGTCCATGTTGATTGAATAACTAAATGGAGGAGAAGAGACAAATTTCCCTTACAAAAGAATTGCAAATAATTTATGTACTTTCCCTTCCTGGATTTAAAGTTAATCCTCTCTCCCCTTGAGTGTGGAGAGATCTTAGTGACTTGCTTCCAAAGAATAGAGTATGGAAAGAGGAAAATACCTGCAACTTTACAGTGGAGAAACTAGCAACACTACCATGGCAATTAATCAAGATCAACACCAACAACAGTAAGTTATATCATGCACCATTTGACATGATGAGATGAGAAGGGTACCTCACCTTGTGGTATTTTTCCCAAACTCCATAACCTCAGTCTAATCTTAAGAAGAATATCAGACAAATCCAAACTGAGGGACATTCTACAAAATACCAGACCAGTACTTCTCAAAACTGTCTAGGTCATAAACAACATGGAAAGACCGTCAAAGAAGACTGAAAAGACATGACTAAATGCAATGTAGCCTCTTGGACTGGATCCTGGAACAGAAAAACATTAGCAAAACCCAAATAAAACCTAGAGTTTACCCTACTTGTACACAAGTAACACGTGCATTATAAGGTTTTTGCAAACCTCACCACCTCACGTTCGTTTTCTAAGCAGCTGTATGTTGTGTATGTTATTTACATGGGTAGATTATATACAGAAAAAAATACAGTAGTCAAAAACAATGTACCAATGTTGGTATTTTAGTTTTGACAAACATACCATGACAATGTAAAATGTTAGCATTAGGAGCTTTAGGGCGAGATGTACATGGGAACTCTGTACCATCTTTGAAAATTTTCCCTAAATCTAAAATTATCCTAAAATAAGAAACTTATTGAAAGAGGGAGCTCTGGTGGTATACTGCCTAAGACATCTGACTGCTAACCAGCCACTCCTCGGAAGGAAGATGAGACAATCTACTTCTGTAGTGATACTGCCTCGGAAACCCAAGGAGGGGTCGCTATGAGTCGGATCTGACTCCACTGCAATGAGTTTGTTTTTTTTTTTCAATTGAAATTTAAAAAAAAAAGGAAAGCAGCCTGGTTACAATTTTAAAAATATGAAGACTGGGAACTTTCTCCCAGATTAGCTTTTGGCTCAGCACATTCCACATTTCTCCCCAACTAGCCACATACTTGTACTGCCAAGATGCTATGGGTCATGTCCATGGACCTTTGTGTCACAGTGCTAGGAGAGCTGGCATGAAGCATGGCTAGTATTCTTGGAAGCCATTCCAACACCAGGAGAGCCAGCAATAACACTAAGTGGCATACGCTCAACCCAACTCTTTCTCTCAGCCAGATCCCAGGGACACTCCAGGGTGCCTAGCATGAAAGAGTGTTAAGGAAGGGAAGCTGCCATGCAAAATGACAGATATTAACCCATCCTACGAAAGCGGTGCTTTAAGACACCTTCTTTTTCAAGTAAAAATATATGACCATGTGAACTCAGTGTTAGTATCTCTTCTTGGGCCTTAAAAGGGCTGGTGCAAGTTAGGTGTCCGCTAGCACAAGTTTCATTAGCTTCGCAGTAAATCCACCCTAGAAAGATGATAGAGGAAGAAACAAGTGGTCTTTGCCCGAAATGCCGTTCTTCCCGCCCCGCATCCTTTTAGCTCAGAAACTCCTGCTCCTGCACCAAACCTCAACCCAAGCAGTAACTCCTCCTAATAGTGTTCTGAGTCCCCTGGCCGGCTTAAACGCTTCGCCTAGGCTCGTTCGGTACCTCTATTACAACGTTTGTTTTATATAAATGCATCGTGTAGTTGTTTTAGCGCCTTATTAGCCTGGAGGCTCACTGAAGTGGTTCAAGGCTTTTTCTTTAAGCCTTATACTATCATAGTGGGTCTCCAACAAGCCTTTGTTGAGTAAATACATTAATGCTCTCGCTGGAGGGAAACCCTCGCCAGGGAAAGCCTTTGGCAACCTGAGCTAGGAATTTAGAGGTCTGGTGGCTGTAGTGTGACCTCGTAGATCAAAGCAATGGGAGGGTAAGAGAGACAACCAATCAGCAACAGCCTTTTGAAAGGCAATATAGAAATACTGACCGGTTTGTCATCCTAGATATGATTCGTTTATCACGCCTAAATATATTCCCAGGCAGAATACACTGATAGCTATAAATGCAATAATTATATTTCCATAACAATTATTTGAATCTACAGTGTCCCAGAATATTCAACTATGAAAAAGGCATGTGCTCCAAATAAATCAGGCTAAACACAGGCTGGAAATGAAGGTGGTAAAGCTTAACCCCTATTTTTTCAGGTACTTTGTAACCCACACCCCCTCACTCCCATAAACATAAACACAAGATGTGAGGTTCGCATAAACTGAGGATTCCACGTATGTCAGCTTAACAAGGGCCTTAAGACTCACAGTTTCTTTCAGGGTAATACACACTCGCGCATATACTCAGAACGTAGGTTTTCTTACACACCTAGAACATGAAATTTACAAACAAAAGTACTTCCCATGACAGAGCAGCGGAAACATAACGCTAATACCGTACCACAGAGCACGCCAAGCGCTGACCTCCGCGCGTGCGCACATTGGTTGTGACGACTCTGGCCATCCCCTCTCCTTCCGCCGGGGACGCCTCTTCGCAACTCCCTGTGCCCGCCTCCGAGCCGGCAGAAGCACCTGATTGGCCAGTCTGTTCCGGACTGGGGGCGGGGATTGGCTGATTGGCAGCAACGCACCCAGACTGCCAAGCAAGGGGCTGGAGTATGTGAAGAAGGCGCCGGCCGCCGTGCCGTGTGGTAAGTAGGGCTGGGAGCTGGGGAAAGCGATCCGCAGTGGGGTGGAGGAGGCACGCTCGAGCCTGCTGACTGTGGGAAACCCTGCTAACAGGCAGGCCAGAAGCTGAAGGAGCAGGGTTCTCGAGTGTGAGACACGGTGGTGTCTGCCTCTTGTTTGAAGAACGACGGAGACGTTCTCGGGCAGCCAGGGTGGCCGAGGGCCCTTGTAGGTCTGGATCTTGGGCGGGAGCGAAGTGGTCCGGCATTCCCTGAATGAATGGTAGGACTCACACTCAGCCACTCATCCTACCCTTACGACTCCTGTCGCCCCTGCCCCGGCCCTGATGAACCTTTCCGAGTCCCCAGTGCTTGCGCCCACCGCCAGGCGGCGGTCCCAGGAAGGCCGCCCTTTCTGTTGGTTCCCTTGGGTGTTTCTCTTTCTTGGGACTCTGGGAGCCAGACAAACACGGGTGCGGTTACAGGCCCGGGCCTTCGGGATTCTGAGAGGAGTAGTACACCCACTGTTCTGCCCAGGAGGTTTAACCGGCTTCAGCGGGCTTGTACTGCTGTTTCACTTTTTATGTTCTATAAATCCCAAATGTGTCTTCCTAACCAGAGTTTGCATTAAGCCCCAAAGAAAAGTCCACTTTTGGACTTAAAATAAGTAGAGAGAATACTGTAATGAACTCAGTGTACACGTCACCCCAAAACCAAAAATCCAAACCCTAACTAGAAGGAAGACAAGTATTAACTTGAATGAAGGAAAAGTCAATGTGCAGTAAGGAAGCAGAAGACAATGGAAGGAGCACAAGAGTTAAAGGCAGCAAAGGTGAATACTATTACATACACAATCTTACAATAGCAGGAATAATTATTTATGAGTGGATACATAGATAGACACTCAAGCTGAACAGGGATGGGAAAGCGAAGGGGACTACATCTACATATATATGTATAGGTTTGATAGAGGATATCTCTATGTCTCTATCTATATATGCTGCAAACATATCTGTGAACTTAGTAAGCATACAGGGGCAAAGTTAGGAAAACTTACTAGTTATAACCAAACACCTGAGGGGATGAGTCTCTGGGCATGAAAGGCTTAGGACCATTGTCTCAGGGGACACGAAGGTCACCTGGCATAATGTAGTCCACAAAGACAACATTCTACATCCTACTTTGGTGAGTAGTGACTGGAATTTTAAAAGTTTGTATGCAGCCATCTAAGGTACAACTACTGGTCTGTCCCTGTGGGGAGCAAAGAAAAGTGAAGAAAATCAAAGATGCAGGGATGCAGTTAATCCAAAGGATTGATGGACCACATCCATGACCCTGAGACCAGAAGAACTAGATAGTACCCAGCTACCACTGCTGACCACTCTGAAGGATCACAATAGGAGGCCTTGGATAGAGTAGAAGAAAAATGTGGAACAAAGCTCAAAATCATGAAATCACCAGCTTACTGGTCTGATGAAGATTGGTGGTACCCCCGAGCTTATGGCCCTTAGACAATCCAGGACCTGAGTTCAACCTCCATGGCTCAACTTGCAGCCAAATGGTAGATGGGCCTACGTAAAATAAACAGTGATACCAGGATGGTATGTGATCATCAGAACAATCAACCACAAAATCAATAGGACAACATTTGTCTAGGGATAGAGCTTGGAAGGCAGGAGGGGATGGGAAGGAAAGTGGTAGGTGTGAGAAGGAAGTGGGAAGGGTGCTGTTGCACTGTGGGGATTGCAGTGAATGTCACAAACAATGTGTATGGATTGTTGGATTGAAAACCAGTTGCTCTGTAAACTTTCACCCACATCACAAAATAAATAAATAAAAGAACTAGGAATGGTGCACATCTACTCTGTCCTAGGCTCCGCTATATGGCAGTGGGTTTGTTTTTGTTTTTGGGTAGGCAAGTAATTCAGAATTCCAGAAGTAAAGGTAGCCCCACTTGTAAAAGGATTGCAGTTTAAGGAATTTGAACTTAATGAGTAAAGTAGTCACATGGTCAAAACTTTCTCAGGGAAGATGGTCAGCTGCCGCTTTTCAAGAATGGCATGATAATGTGAAGAGATTAAAGCCACGCCTGCCTATCTAATTACCTGGGATGTGAAAAGATTAGTTTGGTGTCTTGATGAAAGGAAATACATGTGGGTAACTGATGAACTTACTGGACATAAGCAAAGGAATGGAGAAAAAAATAGCTTGAAAAAGCGAGGAGAGACGGTCTGTTATGGTGGTATAAAAACTCACTGCCGTAGAGTCGGTTCCAACTCATAGCAACCCCTCCTTGGGTCTCCAAGACAGTATCTCTATGGAAGTAGATTGCCCAATCTTCCTTCCAATATGGTGTAATAGTGGGTTTGAAAATGCTGGTAAACTTAAGTTTCCAAGCCTTTGTTTTCTTGGTTCATCTTGGTAATGAACATTGTTACTGTGTCATTGCTATTTGAAATGTTAACTATTGTTCAGCTATTCAACTATGCTTTTATATTTTTATTATGTGCTATTGATACACAATTTAGATATTGATTACACAATTTAGATAAGCAGTAAAAATGTCATTATAATCCTACTATTTAAGGATAACCACTATAATCCTACCATTTAAGGATAACCATTTAAGGATAAGCATAGTGCCTGAGGTACTTGACTGCTAACCACAGGGCTGGAAGTTCAAACCCAACAGCCACTCCTTGGAAGGAAGGTTGGGCAATCTACTTCCAAAGTTGTACCACCTCAGAAACCCAAGGAGGGGTCTCTATGAGTCGGGTCCACTCGACTGCAAGTAACAACAACAACATATGTCCTTCTAGACTAGGGTTTGCAAACTATGGCCTGAGGGCCTAAACTGGTCTTCTGCCTATTTTTTGTGTAGCCAGGAGCTAAGAATCATTTTTACATCTGTTGTTGTTGTTGTTGTTGTTGTTATGTGCCGTCGAGTCGGCCCCGACTCATAGCAACCCCTCCTTGGGTTTCCGAGGCAGTATCACTACGGAAGTAGGATTGCCCAACCTTCCTTCCGAGGAGTGGCTGGTGGGTTTGAACCGCCAGCCTTCTGGTTAGCAGTCAAGTGCTTTAGCCACTATGCTACCAGAGCATATTTACATCTGTATGTTGTCAAATTAAGAAAAATTTTTAAAGAATATTTTGTAATGTGCAAATTTTATGAAATTTACATTTCAGTGTCCATAAATAAAGTTTAATTGCAATCTAGTCACACTCACCCATTTACATATTGTCCATGGCTGTTTTTATAATACAAAGTCAGAGTTGAGTAACTAGTAACAGAGATCATATGGTCCACAAATCTAAAATATTTACTGCCTTGGGCTTTACAGAATAAGCTTCCTGCTGACCTATGTTCACAACGTTTTTAAGGAATGTGCCTATACACACTTCTTTTTTTACAGACAGTATTGTGTAGTTGAGCATCTTTCATTTGCAGACTAAACTGTATGCTATCTTTTTAATGTCTGCTTACAAAATATGGATGAATTACCATTATATGTTTAACCAATCTCCCTTTTGTTAGGTAATTTTTTTCTTTTCCCATTTTTTTATTAATTCATAATACTTAAGTGAACAATTTTTTTCTGTTTATATTTTTGTCATTGTCAGATTAGTTCTTCAGGATAAGTTTGTAGAAGTGAAATTTTATGTCAAAAGATTACATACATACATGTTGTCAGGTTGCACAGCAGAGATGTGGTAGTTTGTCCATGCCTTTACCAATATTGGTAATTTCATCTTTGCCAATTTAATAGTGAGAAAGAGAGACTTGTTTTAGTTAGCATTTATTTGATTACTAGTGAGATTATTCAGGATTTTTTTCAAATGTTTATTTTCTATTTATATTTCCACTTGTAAAATGCCTATTTCGGTCCTTTGCCTATTTTTCAATTGGGATTCTCATCTTTTGCTGCTGCTGCTTTTTTTCCTTTTTCAATTTTTTATTGTGACTTGGGTGAAAGCTTACAGAGCAAATTCATTTTTCATACAGCAGTTTATACACATTTTGTTTCATGACGTTTATTGTAATTCTCCACAGTGTAACAGTTCTCTTCCCATTTCCTCCCTGTTGTTCCCTCCTCTGTGTGTCCCCCTTTCCTATGCATTCCTGTCCCCTGAGCAAATAGTGCCCTTCTGTTCTCTAATGATTGATTGTTCTAAGGAGTGTATCTACCTGATGTAAATATTTGCTCTATATGCCTGTCTATTATAGTTTGGCTGGAAGCCATAGGAGTGAGTTCAAGTCCAGAGCTACTCAGAAGGGTAGCTGGGAGTCATAGTCTGAGGGGTCTCACTAGGGTCTATCAGACCAGTAAACCCCAATCTTTTTATGATTTTGAGTTTCGTTCCACATTGTTCTCCCACTCTATTCAGGATCTCCTTGTCTTTTGCATCTTGATTTATAGTTCTTTATATTCACTGGGAAAACAATCATTTGTTATATGCAGCTTGCAAATAGGTTTCTCAATTACTTATCTATTCCTCCCTCCTAAAACTGCCCAATGGCTAGGAAAATGATATACACATATGTGTATCAGCTGGAAACAGACCCAAGACTGAAGGTTTAGGGACTAGCACATGCTGCCTCCAAAACACCAGTTCCTTGTTTGAAGCTACTGAAATTGTGGCTAGTAGCTAGTCAGTCTGCAGGTTATAATTATTAAATTATATAAATTTCTGCTATCATTTAACAGATTACACAAACTAGATCTGACTAGTGTGGGTTGGTTGTGAGTTAAATGTAAAATGTCAGACAACTTAAATAGAAAAGTTAATACAAATCCCATGACTGGAAAAAAAAAATTGTAACTGTTATTTGATACATTAATATATGAAGCAGTATAACTGGTTTTTTTTTTTGCCTTTAAAAATTTATTGGTGAATTTTGAAATTAATTTCTTAATATAGGAAAGTCAAAACAAATTAATCCTGTGATTGGGGGAAAAAGAAACATTGTATATTATTTAGTATATTAATAGATAAAGCAATATAACTAAGTGGTCTTTTTGTCTTAAAAAATTTATTAGATTATTTTGAAATGAATCTCTTATATACCACTAGTTACTCAAACTCATAAAAAGTACCAGGTTTACTGGTCTGATAGAGCCTGGTGCTACTGAGTACCAATTAAATAAATAATGTGTACTTGCAGTAGAAGAGTCAAGTTTTCTAGAGAGATGATTTTAGGTGGAATGTGCATCAATTTTGTGTTTAACTAAATATGTCTCTTGTTATCCCAATCTTGGCTCAGATCGGGAGCATAAAATATAGTTGAGTAGTTTAACGTGTAATAGGAAAAAATAACCTAGAACAACAAAGTGATTGCATGGATATTATTACTTGGGATGAAGCCACATTTATTTAATTTTAAAAAAGTAGGTTGATTTGAACCAAAATATTAAAAGTGCCATATATGACAAAGATCATAAAGCAAGTATGAGTGTCTGATGTTTGGAGAATATTAGTTAGTATAACCTATACAATCTTTATGGTGAGCAAATAATCCAAGAAGTTGGCCTGTTTGAAGAACACAGCATCAGAATTAGAGGAAGGTTCACTGACAACCTGCAGTATACAGATGACACAATGTTGCTTGCTTGAAAGTGAAGAAGACTGGAAGCACTGATGAAGATCAAAGACTACAGCCTTCAGTATGGATTACACTTCACCATAAAGAAAACAAATTTCTTCACAACTCAACCAGTAAGCAACATCATGATAAATAGGGAAAAGATTGAAATTGTCAAGGATTTCATTTGCTTGGCTCCACAATCAATACCCGTGGAAACAGCAGTCAGGAAATCAAACAACATATTGTATTGGACAAATCTGCTAGAAAAGACCTCTTTAAAGTGTTAAAAAGCAAAGATGTCACGTTGAGGACTAAGGTGAGCCAGACCCAAGCCATGGTGGTGTTTTCAGTCTCCTCATATGCATGTGAAAGCTGGACAGTTAATAAGGAAGACCAAAGAAGGATTGAAACCTTTGAATTGTGGTGTTGGCAAAGAATATTGAACATACCATGGACTACTAGAAGAACGAACAAATCTGTCTTTGAAAGAGTATAGCCGGAATGCTCCTGAGAAGGGAGGATGGTGACACTTCGTCTCTCGTATTTTTGTCATGTTATCAGGAGGGACTAGTCCCTAGAGAAAGGAATCATGCTTGGTAAAGTAGAGGGACAGCAAAAAAAAAAAAGGAAGACCCTCAAAAAGATGATTGACACAGTGACTGCAACAATGAGGTCAAACATGGCAATGATCGTCAGGATTCGTTAGGATGGTACAGGATTGGACAAGTTTCTTTCTGTTGTACATTGCGTCACTATAAGTCAGAGCCAACTAAATGGCACCTAACAACAGCATACCCTATAAGATTGCCCCAAAATTTATTTATGCCTGTTGTTTATTTATATGGTCCAATGTTTGAATAAGTTTTACATCTATTTAAATTTCCTTTAAAAAATTGTTATTCACCTTTAAAAATTACAAAAGTAGCATATATTATTGGGGAAAAACTACAAATAATAGAGAAGTGCATGTGGAAAAATTAATTGAAAAAAGGAAAATTTCACTGTGGTGCAGTGAAAAACTTGATATGGCTTTTCTAGCCATGTTGTTGTTGTTATGTGCCGTCGAGTCGGCCCCGACTCATAGCGACCCCTCCTTGGGTTTCCGAGGCAGTATCACTACGGAAGTAGGATTGCCCAGCCTTCCTTCCGAGGAGTGGCTGGTAGGTTTGAATCGCCAGGCTTCTGGTTAGCAGTCAACTGCTTTTAGCCACTATGCTACCAGAGCTCCTTTTCTAGCCATAGTCTTTGTATTTCCCACCAGATTACTGGGTGGGACCATGCAAATAAGGTGTGTAGAACTCTGATGTTGGGATTGGTTAGTTTTGTTGCTCTACTAGGTTTAAAATGAGCCTTCCTAGAGGCAGAAAGGGGGCTCTCAACTGCAATCAAGAGAGAAGAATCAGAGTTGGAGTGGAGCATGTCCTTGGACCCAAGATCCCTGCACTGGACCTCCTTAACAGAGTCACCTGGCAGAGAGGCAGCAGTAGTGGAACCAAGATGCACAAAATAGAGTGGTAGCTTACCTGGCCCATAGAGTGAGAAAGCTGAGTGCCTTTGAGCAGGAGGCTTGCTGGCTGAGTGGGGTGCCCATAGGTGTACCTATTGGCAGAGCTAAAAGTGCTTTATAGCACTTGCCCAAGCAGGGCAGAGGCGAGACTTAGGGCGTAGCAGAAGGGAGAATGTCCTCATCGAAAAGCTACATCCTGAGCGTGCATTCCTCAACCTGGGTTGTAGCCTGTTACTTCCTTAAAACTCCATAATTGTGAGTATTGTCTGTGAGTTCTGTGTGACCATTGCAACAAATTATCAAACGTAGTGA
>NW_006921839.1:3845389-3846955 GCF_000298275.1 Orycteropus afer afer | reverse complement strand
GATGAACATGGGTGTGCATATGTCTGTTCTTGTCATGGCTCTCACTTCTTTAGGATATATACCTAGTAAAGGAATGGCTGGGTCAAATGGTATTTCTAATTCTAACTTTTGAAGGAATCACCATACTGCTTTCCGCATGGTTGTACCATTTTACAGTCCCACCAGCAGTGTATCTTTCTCACTTTTAAGTTGGAGATCAGACGCTGCCTCCATACCCTTTTTGCAGACACAGATATAGCCAATTATCAGTTTTGGTATCTTCTCAAGTCTTGTCCTGTATGTGTACACAAAGCATCTATTTCATGACTACTTTTTTTAAAAATAGAATCACATGCCTGGTAGTTTGGAGCATTTTCATTCAGCAGTTTATTATGAAAAATCTCCCATGTATAGCTGTATTCTTTTTTTAATGGCCACACACTTAGGATGGGGGTACCAAATTTATTTTAACTACTTTCCTCTTGGTGGCCATTTAGATCATCGCTAGATATTCTGTTTTACAAGTAATGTCTCAATGAATATCCTTATCAGAGACACTAATATTACATAACTCACCAAATCATCATTTTCTTGGGCCTAAAGGACAGCAGTTTTAGACAGCAGAACATATTGCTGATTTCCAAGTAGTATGTTTGTTTGCTGCTGCTCATATCCAGAGTTACTTAAGGTATTTAAACAATCATTTCAAAAGATTGTTTCAAATTGGTTCCCAGAGTACCTAATACATTTTCAGGGGAATGCCTAACATAACAGGAGCTCTGGGAGCATAGTGCCTAAAGCACTTGACTGCTAACCAGAAGGCTGGAAGTTCAAACCCACCAGCCACTCCTCGGAAGGAAGGTTGGGCAATCTACTTGCATAGTGATACCACCTCAGAATTTCAAGGAGGGGTCGCTGTGAGTCAGATCCAACTCCACGGCAGTACAGTACGTGATGTTGCCTAACATAACAAAGAAAATCCCTATGTCATAGGGTATAGGCTTTTATTTTAGAGATCCTCAGGTGGTGACCTTTAGTTCAAATGATAATATAAGACTATTTCTAACCCTCTTTATATCATACAGAGAGAAGGATGACCTCCAATAATGTCACAACAACATTCTTTGAAAGTTAGTTTCATATCTAAAACCCATTAACTTGAAAGAATTTTCATCAGGTTTTAATTAGCTTATGTCAAACAACTCTTATCTAACCAGTCTTTCTGTTGAGAGATGTAGTACAGGTCATGAGATTTATTGATTTGTGGGCTGAGAAAAATATGACACTTCTTACATGTCAGAAAGCAGCAGGCGCTGGGAATATAGGTGATGGTGTTGTTATTTGCTGTCAAGTTGATTCCGACTCATGACGACCCATTTCTAATTGCAGCTTTTTAAGGAATCACCATACTGTTTTCCACAGTGGTTGTATCATTAAAGTCCCAACAACCATGTATGAGAGTCCCAATCTTTCCACATCCTCGCCAGTATCCACCATTTTCTGTCTTGTTCAACATTGCCATTAGTGCTGGGGTGAGATGGTATCTTTTTTTTTTTTTTTTAATTGTGATTTGGGTGAAGGTTTACA
>NW_006921839.1:3831586-3838360 GCF_000298275.1 Orycteropus afer afer | reverse complement strand
GGGTGTGGGGTATAAGAGTAATGAGGAGTGTGGTGCCTTTTCAGTCTTGCAGGTCCAGAGTGTCCTTGGGGTTGCTGGAAAGCAGAATGTGTTCTTAAGCCCCAGGAATCTGTGAGAGCACTGTCTCTTTAAATATCCAAAATAGTCAAGCCACTTTTAAACCTTGAAAATGGCGGCACCCTCCGGACCAGCGAAAGTCCACAGCTCAGCCCGCTTTTCTCTTCACTTTCTCCGTTTATTCCCCAGCCACCAGAGCAGTCCTCTGTGCAGTCCCTGGCTAGCAGGGCTCATTTTCAAGTTAATTCTTAGGTCCTATCACCACTTGGGAATCTCTAAGCTGTCTGTGCCATCAGGATCGCTGCCAGACTGCAGCTCCGTATATCTCCTTTTTTAGTATTTTCATGCAAATTCTTCTGCTAGTTGGGGTTTAGTCCACTTCTATATCCTTCCCTTCAAGGCTCAGGAGTCTAAGATTATCTTCTGTGTCTGTGTTAATTGGTTTCCCTTTTCTTTGGTGAAGAGGGTCTGTACAGTCTTTCTGCCTAGTCAGCCATCTTGCCAGAACTCTGAGATGGTATCTTATTGTTTTGATTTGCATCTCTCTGATGGCTAATGATCATGAGCATTTCTTCATGTATTTGCTGGCTGCCTGAATATCATCTTTGGTGAAGTATCCATTCATGTCTTCTACCCATTTTTTAACTGGATTGTTAATCTTTTTGTTATTGAGGTATTGGAGTTTTCTATAAATTTTAGAGATAAGTTCCTTGCCAGATACATAATTATCACTCAGTATGAATTTGTTGCTGTCATTTTGTTATGTGCTTTTTCATGGTGTTGATTTCTTCTGTATAATTTTCTGTGCTGAGCTCGTTTTGTTTATGAATCATGTTACCACTTCCTTGTTGCAATTGTTTTATTTTTTGCTAAATATTTGTGCTGGTCCTTTTTTTTATTTTGATGTGAAAGTTTATTATTTTTCTTCGAGGTTACCCTGTGATTTATAATTTCTTCCCAAGTTTAGAACAGTAGTTGTCTTGACTTCCCTACCATTTAGAAGTTCTGTAACTACAGTGTTTTCCCTCTTTTTGGTTTGTGCTTGTCTTCATTTGTTAATTGATGTCTCTGGTTCCCTGTTTACAATCTTTTAGGCTTATTTACTTTGGATACTTCTATAACTGGGTTGGTTTCTTGGTTATGTCATCATGTGTGTTAATGGTCAATTGTTGTTTGCTGTCCAAAGGACTCCCTTTAGCATCTCTTGTCTCTACAGCTCTTGGCAGCCAGGGCTGATCAGTTCTCAGGTCCCAACACCACTTGGAAATATTCAGGCTGTCAGTCCCATCAGAGTAGCTGATAGTCCGCAGCTCCGACCATCTCCATACTCACTGTTTTTGTTCAGATTTTTCCACTAGTTGGTGTCTTAATCCACTTCTGTGTAGTTCCTTTCAAAGCTCAGGGCTCCAGGATTATCTTCTCTATCTCTGTCAATTGGTTTCTCTTTTCTTTGTAGAAGAGGGTCTGTGGAGCTTGTCTGCCTATTCCACCATCTTACCGGAGGTAGTAGTATTTTATATTATCTTTGATTTGACTGCTACAAACTTTAACTGGTCTAACTATACACTACTACGGGGGCTCTGGTGGCGTAGTACCTAAGGCATTTGACTGCTAACCAGAACCCTGGTGGTTCAAACCCACTAGCCACTCCTGGGAAGGAAGATTGGGCAATCTACTTTCATAGTGATACTGCCTTGGAAACCCAAGGAAAGGTTTCTATGAGTTGGATCTGACTCGATGGCAGTAAATTTGGTTTTTGGTTATACACTACTATGTGTTTATATAGTGTTTGTGGAGGAAGCAAAGTATGTCTTCAAACTTTATTTCTCAGTTATTTTTAGTTTTCTCTTTATTGTCCTGTCAACTCCTGTTCCTCACCGAGAGAAATTTGCTATTTCTTATAAAAACCTATTGCTGCAGAGTCAATTTTGACTCACAGTGACCCTGCAGGACAGAGTAGAACTGCTCCATAAGGTTACCAAGGCTATAATGTTTATTGAAACAGACTGCCACTTCTTTCTCCTGTGGAGCACTTGGTGGGTTCTGACCACTGACCTTGTGGTTGGCAGCTGAGCACTTAACCATTGTGTCACCAGAGCTCCTTCTATTTCTTATAGTTGGTGCTATATTAGATAATACTATACTATAAGCATGGGAGAAAGATGTGGCGGTCTGCTTCTGTTAAGATTTACAGCCTTGAGAACCCTGTGAGGCAGTTCTACTCTGTCCTATAGGATTGCTGTGAGTCAGAATTTATTCTACAATGGGTATGCCTAATCACATGGTGAGAAATCATGTTGAAGAGGTGAGATGAGTTTCAGTAATGAGAAAGTTTGAAATAGCTGCTCTGGAGAGTAGAACAGGGAGAAGACTAGGAAAATACAGTTCTCCTAGGTTACTGTCCAGCAATGAGGGGCCACTTGAGATTGAAGATGGTACATTTGTAGCAGCATCAAAATATGAAGGGTAATAATGTAGCTATAACCCAACTGTAGGAAATGAAGGTTGCTTGATCAAGTTCTGGCTTCTAGAATAAAAGAAAGTAGAACAAAAGAGTTGAAGAGTCAAGTGATTTTAGGCTAAATAGGGTAGAAGGCACTAAAGGTGCGAAGAGACTGATTAAATAGACAAAAATTAGAGGGGAGAAGATAATAGGTATCTGAGTAGCTGAGTGAAAGCTAAACGATTAAATATTTGTTGTTTGTTTTGCCTTCTAGATTTTGTTTTTAAATGAGAAGTAAAACGAACTTCATGGTATTGGCTACAAACTATGTAGGACAAGTTTCTGTACCCATTCAGGCCAGTCCCCCCACCCCCCCAATTTTAGTGTGATTTGGGTAAAAGTTTACAGAGAAAATTCATTTTCCATACAGCAGTTCATACATATTTTGTTTCAGGACATTGACTGCAGTGCCCACAATGTAACAGCTCTTTTCCCACTTTCTCCCTGTAGTTATCTCTTCCCTGTGTCCTTTCCTATGCATTCCTGTCCCCTGAGCTATCTTCCTGTGCAGCTACTGCCCTTCTGTTCTCCCATGATTGATCATTCTAAGGAATGTATATACCTGGTGTAAATGTTCATGCTATGACTCAGGCCAGTTTTAATACTTTTCATCTGTTTGTATATGTAAAAAGGTGTAAGGTGCTTTTTTTTTTTTTTTTGAATGAGCCCATATTTTACATTTTCTTTTCGTGTGTATGCCTTCTGGTTACACAGACTTACTTTTTAATAGCTGTAAATTCCGTAATGTGGATATACTGTAATTTTTTAACACTGTCTTATTGGTCCCAGTTTTGTGAGTAGAAAAAGCACTGAAGAAAAAGTATCTTTATACATGTTTCTTTGTGTATTAGTGATTTTATTTGAGAGAGAAGTTCCTCCAAGTTGGATCACTTGGTCAAAAGTTGTGTGTGTTTTTAACTTTCATTTGAAAAATAACTTAGGTACAAAAGTGTACAATGCAATGTGTTGTCACAGCATTGAAGTATCCATCTATGTTAAGAAATAGAACATTGCCAGTACCCCAGAACCCCTCTCATGCCTCCTGCCAGGCAGTATCCCTGTCTCCAAATAGCAAAACAAAACAAAAACAACTAATTTTAAAAAAACTAGTTTAGTTTTGCCTATTTTAGATCTTTATGTTCAAGGACTGATATAATATTCAATTGAATGCCTCTTGCATGTGAATTTTGAAATCACCTAGCACTAGCAGGAATATAAGATATATTTATTCAGTTAATAGTGCTGATGAGACAAGAGTACAGAATTCTGTTTTAAGCAGGATTTGAAGTGGAGAAAACTCAGCTAAAATGATAGCTGAATTCAGGTGAGGAATGACTTGAGTGTCCTTAAGTGGTAGCTAAAGCTTTCTATAACAAAGGGGAGTTTTGTGGGTTTTTATTTTTTTCTAAGTTGAAAGTATACTTTACATATAGTAAAATTCACTTTTTTGGTCAACATTTCTGTGATGAATAGTCATGTAACTACCACCACAATCAAGATATAGAATAGTCCCATGTTCCCCCAAACCCCCCATTCTGTTTTCTGTCCTTTTAGTTTTGCCTTTGAGGAGGATTTTATTTATATATATATTTATTAAAGAACATAGATAATTGATTAGAAGTGGTATGGGTATAAAATATGGGAAAATAAACAAGCAACAACCATTTGAGAAGGTTGCAGAAACAGCAGTATTCTAAAGGGAAAGCCAGATTTTATTTACTTAAGGAAAGGAGTTAAGTCAGAAGAGCACAGTAATATGTAAGTATGTTGAAGAACAGGGCATTGTGTGTGTGTGTGTGTTGGGGATGGTAGTGGCATGTTTACCTTCAGACAGGGTTCCAGAGGGGACAGCAGGTAAGTTTGGAAGACAGAGTACAGTAGGAGGCCACCAATTGTATGATCTTGCTTCTTTGTTTAACAAGGACCGTTCCCTTTCTTGAGTTTTCCTTTTTTGTGTGTATGTGAAAATGTTACTCATTATGTTTCTACCACCTTTTTGATCATTCCTTCCCAGGGCCTTTTATTTCCTTTGCTTGGTCCTCAAGTATTAGTTCGCCTGTAGTTTCTATCCATCATCTTCTTTTCTTGCTCTATGTGAGTTAACTCACCAAGATGTATGATTCATTACTTTCATCTAAGCCAGTGACTCCTGATTCTTTATCTGTAACCCAGATGTAAAAGACATCTCTTCCTGGTAAATAATAACAATTTTTAAAAGACTGTTCACTTAAAAACTGAACAAACTATTTAATACTTAACGAAAGAAGATATTGAAATGCCCCCCAAAACATGTGAAGAACCCACTTAAATTCAAACCCAAACCCATTGCCACTGAGTTGATTATGACTCATAGTGATCCTGTAGGACAGAGTAGAACTGCTCCATAGGTTTTCAAGGCTGTAAATCTTTATGAAAGCAGACTGCCTCATCTTCTCCCACAGAACAGGTGGTGAGTTTGAAGCACTGAACTTTTCATTAGCAGCCAAATGCTTTAACCACTGAGCCATCAGAGCTCCTTGAAGAACCCACTAGAATTTTTAAAATTTAAAAGTTGACAATACCAAGCATTGTGTGGATATGCAACTGAGCACTCTTACTTGCTTGTGGGAGTACAATTGGTACAACAACCTTGAGAAAATGTAAGATATTTTCTTTTAAAGCTAAATGTATGTGTGTCTGTCTGTGTGTGTGTGTGTATATATATACACACACACACATACACACACTAGAGAGATCAATGCTGATGCCAGATGGATCTTGACTGACAGCAAAGAATACCAGAAAGATGTTTACTTGTGTTTTATTGACTATGCAAAAGCATTCGATTGTGTGGATCATAACAAATTAGGATAATATTGAGAAGAATGGAAATCCAGAACACTTAATTGTGCTCATGAGGAACCTGTACATGAACCAGGAGCCTGTCGTTCAAACAGAACAAGGCAATACTGCATGGTTTAAAATCAGGAAGGGAGTGCATCAGGGTTGTATCCTTTCACCATACTTATTCAATCTGTATGCTGAGCAAATAATCCAAGAAGCTGGACTATGTGAAGAAGAACATGGCATCAGGATTGGAGGAAGACTCATTAACAACCTGCGATATGCAGATGACACAACCTTGCTTGCTGAAAGTGATGATGCATTGAAGCATTTACTGATGAAGATTAAAGACTACAGCCTTTAGTATGGATTACATTTTAACATAAAGAAAACAAAAATCCTCAGAACTGGACCAATAAGCAGCATCATGATAAATTTAAAATGCTGAAGAGCAAAGATAATTCTGTGAAGACTAAAGTGTGCCTAACTCCAGCCATGGTATTTTCAATCACCTCATATAGATGTGAAAGCTGGGCAATGAATAAGGAAGACTGAAGAAGAGTTGATGCTTTAGAGTTGTGGTGTTGTCAAAGAATATTGAAAGTACCATGGACTTCCAGAAGAGCTAACAAATCTATCCTGGAGGAAGTGCAGCCAGAATGCCCCTTGGAAGCGAAAATGACCAGACTTCATCTCACTTACTTTGGTCATGTTGTCAGAAGAGACCATTCCCTGGAGAAGGATATCATGCTTGGTAAAGTGGAGGGTCAACAAAAGAAGGGGAGGCCCTCAACGAGATGGATTGACACAGTGGCTGCAATGATACCAAAAAAAAACCCAAACTCACTGGCATCGAATCCAACTCATCACGACCTCTCCTTGGGTTTCTGAGGCAGTATCTCTACAGAAGTAGATTGCCCAGTCTTCCTTCTGAGGACTGGCTGGAGGATTGGGCTTATGTATATATAGGAAGAATTGTGAGGCTGGCACAGGATCTGGCAGTGTTTAATTCTGTTGTACATATAGTCGCTATGAGTCAGAGCTGACTCGACAGCACCTTACAACAACAACAACAACAACTGTGTGTGTGTGTGTGTGTGTCTAGAGCTATGGTGGTGTAGTAGATAAGGCCCTTGGCTGCTAAGCAGAAGGTTAGTGATTTAAACCCACCAGCTGCTCTATGGAAGGAAGATGGGGCAATCTACTTCTGTAAGATCTACTTCTGTAAAGATTTACAGCTTTGGAAACCCAACGTGGGTCGCTGTGAGTTGGAATTGACTCAATGGCAGTGAGTTTGGTTTTATATTTATATGTGTGTGTGTGTGTGTGTGTAGGAGCTCTGGTGGCATAGTGCCTAAAGCATTTGACTGCTAACCAGAAGACTGGTGGTT
>NW_006921839.1:3829453-3831371 GCF_000298275.1 Orycteropus afer afer | reverse complement strand
CCACACACACAGACTTACTTATTATTTATTATTATTATTTCCTATATTATATATCCTGTAACCTAGCAATTTTAATCCTGGGTATATACTCATAAAAGAAGGGTGTATGGCTACCAAAGGGTATATGCAAAATTATTTTAGCATTTTTATTTATAATAGCCGAAAGCTGGAAACAGCCCAAATGTTCTTGAACAATAAAAAGAATCAGTAAATTGCAGAATAGTAATACAATGGAATTATCTGTCTTTCCCACAAAGCAACAATGAAAAAGAACTACTGTTTTACATATTGTGAATTAATCTCACAATATTCAATTAAAGAAGTCAAATACAAAAGAGTACATACAGCAGTCACGTATGGATGTAAAAGTTCAAATAGTGGTTAGAGGGGTTGGATATTGAGTGGCTAGGAGCCTGTCTTGATTTCTTTCCTGGGGCTGTCATAACAAAATACCATTAAATGGGTAGCTTAAAGAACAGAAATTTATTTTTTTTCACACAGTTCTGAAAGTTAGAGTTCAAATCAGAGTAACAGCCTTTTAAGTTTCTTTTGAGCGATTTGAGAGAGAACTGTTTTATATGTTTCTCCTAGTTTCTGATGGCTGCTGGCAATCTTTGGTTTTCCTTTGCTACTAATAGATGAAGGAGCTCTGCTAGCATAGTGCCTAAGGCACTTGACTGCTAACCAGAAGGCTGGCAGTTCAAACCCACCAGTCACTCCTCGGAAGGAAGGTTGGGCAATCTACTTCTGTAGTGATACTGCCTTAGAAACCCAAGGAGGGGTCGCTATGAGTCACGTCTGACTTGATACATAACAACAACAACAATTAATAGATGAATCTGCCTCCATCGTTATACGGCATCTGCCTTTCCCATGTGTGTTACTGTTCCCTGGACTACCCTCTACTTTGTCCATAAAGACACCAGTCATAGGATTAGGACCCACCCTACTTCAGTATCATGTGGTTAACTGGTAACATTTGCAAAAACAAAAAAATCTCACCTTATTTTTCCAAATGAAGTCAAATTCACAGGTACAGGGGTTTGGGAGCTCTGGTGGCCTAGTGCCTAAGGCATTTGACTGTTAACCAGAATGCTGGCAGTTTAAACCCAACAGCCACTACTCAGAAGGAAGACGCGGCAACCTACTTCCATAGAGATACCACCTTGGAAACCCAAGGAGGGGTCACTATGAGTCAAATCCAACTTGACAGCCATGAGTTTGGTTTGGGATTAGGAATAATGTGTCTTTTTTTTTTTTAATTGTGATATTGTGATTTGAGTGAAAGTTTGCAGAGCAAATTCACTTTCCATATAGCAGTTCACATATACTTTGTCTCATGACATTGACTACAATTTCCCACAGTGCAGTGTCTCCCACTTCCTCCCCATAGTTACCTCTTCCCTTTGTCCTTCCCTCCATGCACTCTTGTTCTCTGAGCTGTCTCCCTGTGTATATACATCCCTTCTATTCTCCCATGATTATTCTCTCCAAGGAGTGTATCTGCCTAGTGTAAATGTTAACATCATATGCCTGTCTTTTGTTTGGTTGGAAGCCACAGGTTGTTGTTATGTGCCTTCGAGTCGGACCCGACTCATAGCGACCCCTCCTTGGGTTTCTGAGGCAGTGGCACTATGGAAGTAGATAGCCCCATCTTCCTTCCAAGGAGTGGCTGGTGGGTTTGAACCGCCAGCCTTCTGATTAGCAGTCAACGCTACCAGTGGGTTTAATTCCAGATCTGAAGAGCAGCTAGGGGCCATAGTCTCAGTGGTTCCATCAGGCTCTCTCAGACCAGCAAACCTGGTCTTTTTTTTTTTTTTCCAAATGATTTTGAGTTTTGTTCCACATTGTTCTCCCACTCTATCCAGAGGAATAATACATCTTTTTGCAGACAAAATTTAATCCACACCCAGGCCCA
>NW_006921839.1:3818029-3829353 GCF_000298275.1 Orycteropus afer afer | reverse complement strand
ATATATATATATATATATATATATATATATATATGTATATATATTGAGCTGGACACTTATAATTTGTGTACTTTTCTATGTGTAAATTATACCTCATTCTTTTAAAAAAGTGATGTTTTCCAATACCACATAAAACTACGTCCTTTTTCTCTGACCATTTTTGCCATTTATTTCTAACTTTGACATTATTCTTCTCCTTTTGCTCTTTTTATTCCCATTAACTGTCATATTATTCATTCATACAACTAATAATAGATGTTGATAACAGTAAAATGTATTTGTGTCATTTTGGGCATTTCATAGTAATCAATAAATATATATATACCCTTTCCTAACTTAGAGAGTTTTGGGGGTGCAATAGTTAAAGCATTTGGCTGCTAACCAAAATGTTGGCAGTTTGAACCCACCAGCCACTCTGTGGGAAGATGGTTAGGCATGCAATCTGCTTCCATAAAGATTTACAACTTTGGAAACCCTGTGAGGCAGTTCTGCCCTGCCCTATAGGGTCACTATGAGTCAAAATTGACTCCAGGCAGTGGATTTGGACATGGCTAGGTTCCAAAGATCAGGTCATTATGTGAAAATCAGCATTAAGCAAAAATGGAGGACAACTGTATCATTATAAAACTGCCAAATTACATTGTTATATAACTGCCAACCTACTGAGAATCATGACCCAACCAAGTTGACACATAACTTTCATAGCCAGCATTACTCTTGCCTCACTTCAGCATTCGTTACTGCCAGATATGTGTTGTTAATGTGAAAAATATTCAGATAGTGGATTTTTTACTGTTGTCATAAATGGAAAATGTCAAATAGCAAGATAATTGATAAGTGAGAAGAGGGTGTATTAGATCCCTGCCAGTGCTTGGCATTCTACTTTATATAATATATATATATATATATATATATAATTTGCCTCAAACCAAAACCAAACTCACTGCCATTGAGTTGGATCCGACTCATAGCAACCCCTCCTTGGGTTTCCAAGGCTGTATCACGACAGAAGTAGATTGCCCAACCTTCCTTCTGAAGAGTGGCTGGTGGGTTTGAACCAGCAGCCCAGAGCTCCCATATAAAGAGATAAGAAGCATTATTTCATTAGTTCAAATTAATTTACTTATTAATTAGTGAACTATGTTAGTAGTTTGGAAATTTCCAGTATGTTCCATTTGTGTAGAGCACATTAAAATGTTTATACTATTTTTTGTTACAGTTTTTCAAAGGATAAAAAATATTTAAGCTTTGGTGCATTTTACAAAATTTTGAAAGCATCTGTTTACCTTATTGAATCAAACCTTTTTTAAATATAATCTTACTTATTTTGTTGTTGTTGAGAGCATACATAGCAAAACATACACCAATTCATCAGTTTCTACATGTACCACTTAGTGATATTGATTACATTATTGGAGTTGTGTAACCATTTCACCTTTTTTGAGTTGTTCCTCCTCCATTAATATCAATTAACTCCTCCTCAAAGATCTGGTAGCGTAGTGCCTAAGGGACTTGACTACTAACCAGAAGACTGGTGGTTGAAACCCACCAGCCACTCCTGGAAGGAAGGTTGGGCGATCTACTTCTGTAGTGATACTGCCTGGGAAACCCCAAGGAGGGGTCGCTATGAGTCAGGTCTGACTCGAAGGCACATTAACAACATGGGTCCTATTTAATCTTTTGAATTGCTATTATCAATTGGATCCTTCATCAATAGTTCTTAAAGTTTAGCTAACCTATTGTTTGGTTTTAAAAAGTCCTCGGGATATTTTTGGTTTAAGGCTTAAAGATTATCTCAGAGCGAGAATTTTGCAGGTTCTTCTAGCCTCTATGTCTCCAGAAAGTCTAGAGTCCATGACACTTTGCCCATTTTTTTAGTTGTGTTGTCTTGTTGTTGAGTTGTAGGTGTTCTTTATATACTCTGTACATTAAACCCTTATCAGATGTGTGTACCCAAATATATTTTCCCATTCTGTAGGTTGTCTCTTTACTTTCTTGTATCAAATCCTTTGATAAATAAAATAGCTACAGTAGCTTTTTGTTGCTTGCAACTCAGAACTCTGACTAGGGGGGTGAGGGAAATATGTCTTTCCCCCTCTACCCCACTCAGCGTTCTCAGTATATGTATATTCAGACACACACACACAGTTTTTTTCCAAAGCTGATCACAAGCAAATATTGTGTTCTGTTAAGTAAATTTGCACCCAAAGTTTTAATATGTTTTAGACTTACTTTGTGAGATATGTTGTAAACAGTAAAGATTCTGAATAATTATTTCATTCTAACACTTACATTTTAAAATTTCAGTGTGCTTTGTGGACCATGTGCTGCTATGTATGCCTGAAATACTTGAAATGCAAATTTGGAGAGACTGAGCTATCTAAATGCTTGACTGGATTAAGCGCCTAGTTAGAATGGTGTTTCAGCAAGTTGGAGTAAGCATGCAATCGGTATGTGCACAGAATTCATTTTTAAAATCTAGGCATTTAGTTAAGTATTTTTTCTGAGGAAAAGTAGGTATTTTTGTATATGAGCAACATTTTGAACTCAGTAGTATGTACTTCTATTTCATTTGCTTACTATTTAAATCATAGAAGTAAATTTTTACCCAGCATACCTGAGTATTACTTTCTGGATTACATTGAATGTGACCAGTAAAAGCAATAATATTATTAATGAGGAAAAGTTTTAAATATATGTGGAAATCAGTGACTATAATGTTGTTGACTAACATTTGAAAGTGAATGTTGTAGAATTATTGGTATTGAATGTTGTTACAGTGTGATGTATCACACATTTTTTAAAAATACAAGGTAAGTCATTCTCTCCTAAAATATATAAAGAAAAAAAAAGTTTTAGAATAATATGGTAACTCTAAGTCAACGATGTTAGTTTTGATCTTGATTTTTTTTAAAGAAAATTTGTTAAAGAATTTTCTATTTATATAAGTAGAATTATATAATAATTATTATATAATAATATAATAATTATAATTTTAAATAATTATAAATTTGATTCAGATCAAAATATAAAAATATATATATACTAATGTAAAAGTGATAGAGCAGTTGTGCCAAGCATATTTTGTGGAATATTTGTTTTCATTTTCAAATTAAGTGTTATGGTGTTTCATGAGATGGAATTAAATTTTATTCTTTAAATATAGGCAGGTTCTATAATTTGAATATATAGAAGTACTTTTTAGTATATTACTTTCTGTTTTTATTTTGTGTCTTTTTCACCTTGTTAAGGTTTGAATCCTCTCTCTCTCACCCAGCCTCTTCAATGTTAAATCTGTTTGCTTTGAAGATAAAAAGCAAAGAACCAAATTACTTTTGTTTACAGCTACATAATTTTGAAATTATTAGCTGAGGAAAGCAATAGGAAAATAGCTTGTACAATTACTATTATTTTTATCTTTTTTGGTTATATGTTCCTATGTTCTGGACTCAATGGAGGTATACCACTTTTCTCATTTATTATTTACCAGCATTTATATAAAAGGGTAGGTTAACATTTTATTTTAGTACAGATAGCATTTTTTTTTTTCTCTTGATTCCAGAAAGAAGAGAAAGGAAGCTTTGTTATGTATGATTCCCAAAAAGAGAAGTTGTATGATTTATTTATAATTACTAAAATTGGTGGTTCAAACCCACCAGCCACTCCTCGCAAGGAAGGTTGGGCAATCTACTTCTGTAGTGATACTGCCTCGGCAACGCAAGGAGGAGTTGCTATGAGTCGGGGCCTACTCGACGGCACATAACAACAGCAACAATTATGATTTTAGTAAGAAATACAGTTTAGTGGAAAGATTCTAGGTTCTGGATTTAAGCAAATCAACTTTGAAATTTATTTCCGCTAGTTACTAGTGTAGAAGAATGAGAAGTCATTTAATATCTCTGAGCCTCAATCTCTTTATTACAAGATAGGAATAAGAAGAATTACTATAATGTTAACCTGTGGATTAAATAAATAACAGTCTATGTGAAGCGCCTACCACAGTGGCTTGTGTATAATTGTAGGTATAATCAATAATGGTTAGTTTCATATGTTTTTGCTTTCTCCCACCTCACCCTTAAGTCACACTAGTTTGACTAATGCAGGTAAGGTCAAAGTGCAGAATTCCATTTCAGTCAGGATTACATAGAGAACAAGCTTTATTTAAATAGGTTGTACAATGAGTGCCTTTGATCAGAGAATGGATGAACAAAGAGTGCATTAACTTGCTCCCAATATTGCAATCTGAATTCAGAGCCATTCTTACTGATAGTAGAAGAACAAGGTCATTTGTGTTTGTGTGTGTCTGTGTGTGTGTATTAAGGGTAACATAATCATCAACTTTATAATCAGTTAGCTGAAAATCTATACAAAAAGCAAGTTTTCTGTTAACATAAAGCAACTTGACCCTTTGTAGTTATAGTCTTCTTAGTTTCTAAGATCTTTTAGCCTGCTGCCTAAGTATAAAACTACAAAGGTATAGCTACCTAGATTTTTTCTTTTGGTATCTGAAAATTAAAAAAAAAAGCTTTCTTAACTCTACTTTTCAATGATAAATGGTATATTTCCACTGGTTTGATATGTAAATGACGTACTGTATTTGAAAGCGTTCCAAGGGCAGAGATTGCCTTTACCTATTTTATCTGCTTTTAAAAAAAAAATTGGAAACAAGCTCATACATCTATGATCAGTTCATTTTGGACAAGGCTGCCAAGTCTGTTCAATGGGGGAAAGAATAGTCTCTTCAATAAACGATTCTGGGACAGCTGGATTATCACATGCAAAAAAATGAAGTTGGACCCATACCTCACACTCCATATGAAAATTAACTCAAAATGAGTCAACAATCTAAATATAGAACTAAAACTATAAAACTCTTAGAAAATTACACAGGGATAAAGCTTTAGTAAGCTAATTTTAGACAGTGAAGTCTTAGATGTGACACCAAAAATACAAGCAACAAAAGAAAAAAATAGATAAATCAAACTTTATCAAAATTAACAACTTTTGTGTTTCAAAGGGCTTTATCAAAAAAGGGAAGAGGCAGCCTACAGAATGGGAGAAAATATTTGATAAGCACTTTATATCCAGAATATATGAAGAACTCCTGCAATTTGATGACAAAAAGGGCAACTCAATTAAAAAGTGAGCAAACTTGAATAGACATTTCTCCAAAGAAGATAAATAAATGGCTAATAAGCACATGAAAAGATGTTTGATGTCAGTAGTCCTTTGTTGTTGCTGTTAGGTGCCATCAAGTCAGTTTCAACTCATAGAGATCCTATTTACAACAGAATGAAACACCACCTGGTCCTGTGACATCCTCACGAATCATTGCCATGCTTGAGCTCATCATCACAGCTGCTGTGTCAGTCCATCTTATTGAGGATCTTCTGCTTTCTCGCTGACCCTCTACTTTCCCAAACGTGATAAACCAAACCAAACCCACTCCTATCTAGTCGATCCTGATTCATAATGACCCTCATTGGGTTTCCGAGGTGATAAATCTTTATGGATGTAGAATGCCCAGTCTTCTGCAGAGTGGCTGGTGATTTGAACCGCCAACCTTCTGGTTAGTAGTCAAGTGCCTTATGCACTGCATTGCTTGAGCTCCTTTCCCAAACATGATATCCTTCTCTAAGGACTGGTTGTTTTTGACAACATGACCAAAGTATGAGAGACAGAGTCTGGCCATTCTCACTTGTAAGGAACATTCCAGCTGTACTTCTTCCAAGACACATTTGTTTATTCTTCTAGCAGTTCATGGTACATTCAACGTTCTTCACCAACACCACAATTCAAATAAATCAATTCTTCTGCGATCTTTCCTATTCATTGTCCAGTTCTCACATGGATATGAGGTTATCGAAAATAGCGTGCTTGAGTTAGGTGAATCTTAGTCTTCAAAGTGACATCTTTGTTCTTTAACACTTTAAAGAGGTCTTTTGCAGCAGATTTTCCCAGTGCAGTAGATTGTTTGATTTCTTGACTGCTGCTTCCATCGGTGTTGATTGTGGATTCAAGTAAAATGAAATCTTGACAACTTCAGTCTTATTCCATTTATCAAGATGTTGCTTATTGGTCCAGTTGTGAGGATTTTTGTTTTCTTTATGTTGAGGTGTAATCCATACCAAAGGTTGTTGTCTTTGATCTTAGTAAGTGCTTCAGGTCTTTACTTTCAGCAAGCAAGATTGTGTAATCTGCATATTACAGGTTATTAATTAGGTAAATGCAAATTAAAACCACAATGAGATACCAACTCACATCTACTAGGATGGCAATTATCAGAAAAAGAGAAACTAACTAGTGTTGATGAGGATATAGAGAAATTGGAACCCTTGTGCATTGGTTGTGGAAATGTAAAATAATGCAGACACTGTGGTAAACAGTTTTGCATTTCCTCCAAAAATTAAACATAGAATGGCTATTAAAGAAAAAAAAAAATCCACTGCCATTGAGTTGATTCTAACTCATAGTGACCACCATTGGGTGTCCAAGGTAGTAAAACTATAGAAGTAGACTGCCGCATCTTCCTTCCAGGGAGTAGCTGGTGGGTTTAAATTGCAGCCTTCTGGTTGGCAGTCAGATGCCTTGGGCACTGTACTACCAGAGCTCCTAGAATTGCTATATGACCCAGCAATTCCACTCCTAGGTATATACTCAGAAGACTTGAAAGTAAGGACTCAAATAGATGCCCATACACCAATGTTCATTGCAGCATTGTTCATAGTAGACAAAAGTTGAAAACAAGGGTTTCGTTAGCAGATGAGCAGATAAACAACATGTAGTATATCCATATGATTTAATGTTATTCAGCCATGAAGAGAAATTAAATTCTGATACATGCTGGAACATGGATGAACCTGGAAAATATGCTGAGTATAGATAAGTCAGACACAAAAGGCAAATATTACATGATCTCACTTTTATGAAATTAGTTCAGGCAAATGTGTAGAAATCAATATTTACTAGTGGTTACAAGGACCTGGGAGGTAAGGGACAAATGGGAATTACTGCTTAAATGATACTGAGTTTCTGTTAAGGGTGATGATGAACATTTGAAAATGATTAATGGTGATGATGTACAACATATGAATGTAATTAATGTCACAGAATTGTACACATTAAAATGGCACCTCTTTATTATATATATTTTACTGTAATTTAGAAAAAAAAGTACAACCTTCGACAGTAGGTTTTTGTTTTGTTTTGGCCATGAGGACAACCAGTGCTGATCAGCATTTTTGATTTTACTGTACATAACATCCCTGCCACAATCACTACCAAACTACCATTAAAAAACAAATAGTAACCACTGATTGGCTTGTTGTGTCAATGCCTGCTGTGCCCAGTCCTTTTATACATATTATATATGTTCATTAGAATAACCTATTTTACAGATGAGGAACCTGAGGTCTACAGTGCTAACTGACTTAGCCATACTCATATGACTAAGTGGCAGAGCTGTGATATGAACCATGTCTGATTCCAAAATATCCCTCCCCCTTCATCCCTCCCCCTTTTTTGAGTGGACTTTTGCTATGTTTTGTAACAGAAGTGAGAAGAAAACTGTTAATGTTTATTAAAGGTACTTTATAAATACCTTAACTCAGTGCTTATAGACTCATGAAGTAGATATTGTCCCCATTTTACAGAAGAGAAATAGAACGTAGAGGGAGCAATGATTTGGCAAGTTTATATAAGCAGCAAATAGAAGAACCTACTGTCATAGCTGTGGAGCTCTAGTGGTACAGTTGTTAAAGCCTTTGGCTGCTAACCAAAAGGTCATCAGTTCAAACCTACTGGCTGCTCCACTGGAAAAAAGATGAGGCAGTCTGCTTCTGTAAGGATTTATAGCATTGGAATCCCTATGGGAAGTTCTACTCAGGCCTGTAGGGTCACTGTGAGTCATAATTGACTTGATGGCAGTGGGTTTCGTTTTGGGCTTATTGTCATAGGCAGGTCCGTATGCTACCATGGCCTGTATGTTTTCTCTTCACTGCCTTCCATTTTGCCTCAGTAATTGTTTGCATTTAAAACCATATGTTGACTACTGTCCAAACTTTCTCCTAAATCTGTATTTCTATTCTTAAGCAAAAATACTTTTAAGCTAATGAAAATAAGAATGGTATGAAGCTATTAATCTCACTGTTTATGTTGAAAAAAGGGTATACCTCTTATCTAATTTGTGTTAGTAACACATTTCCAAGAATGCTTGAGAATTGGACCCTTGTTTTCCTTTTGTGCTTTGAAGGAATGTGAATGTGATGAGTTTGAGAGTAAGGAGGAAGAGAACTGGAGAAACCATTTTCTTTGGTTTGGGATTTTGAAATTGTTAGTACATCTTGTTATCTCACCCCCATACCCTCAGAACAGGCTTTTCATTTTACCCTGGCTCCCTTGGAATTAAGAATTTGTTGGATCATAGGCTGCTTGAAAATTTGATTAATGGTATTTTCCCCAGAAAAATGTTATATATACACAGAATTTTACATGCGATTTAAGGGTTACATGAACTCCAGGATAAGAACCCCTGCATTAGTACCACATAATTTCTCTTGAGAGCAATATATTTATGTGAATTACGCTTACAGTTTTTCTTGCTAAATAGTTACTTTCAAATAATGGTATAGATCAAACCGGTCTATAAGAAATGAATTACTTAAAGCTTGGGTGTAGGCAACATGGATGAGACAGATGACAGCCTCAGATTCCAGCCTCACACTTCAACACTTCTACTATAGTATTTCACAATGTTAAAAAAGAACAAATTGCTTTCCTGTTGTCATCCTTCTCCTTGCTGTCATCACTTTTAAACACTGTTGCTAAATGTTATGGACCGTCATTACTAGACACAGACAACCATACACATAGACACACACATTCATTTTTTTTCAGATAAGCAGTTTTTATAAATAAAGCAAAGAATAGTTTTTCTGTTTCAATCTTCCTTAATGGAATTGAATTGTCTATTTCTATATTCATTGAGAAATCAAACTGTCTAGAATGACATTTTTTTTTTTCCTGTTTTCTCTATGACATCTGAAAATGTACTAATGGCAATTTATCTTTAGAGGGAGTCTTCCCCTATCCAAACAAGGACACTGACAAGACTGCTTCAGCCACAAGTTGAGGGTAGGAGATCCACTTGGGTCATACAGCCTCCCAGTGCACAGATGGTGACTTTTCAGTACCATCTGTTCACTATTTCTTCACAGCCATTTACAATTTCTCCCTCTCCATGAGGGCTGACTAGAAAAAACAAAATAAAACAAAACAAACTAAAGGAAGACCTAGTTTTGGAGTTCTTGGATATTAGCTGCTGTTTCCCTTCACTATTTTAAAGGTGATGGCTCCTGTTCTTTCCAGATAATTCAGTCATTAGCTACATAAACCCCTGCTTCTTGTTTCTTGATGCTTTGCACTATGCAGTTCACAAGTAACAGAAGAACATCATGTTTGTCTCTTGTGATTATAAAAAATAATCACATACAGCAATGTGTTCTTTACGTCCTTTAATTTTGTGGAAGAAGCCTAAATAGACTACTTATTCCTTATAAAGGAGCTTTGGTAGCATAGTGCCTAAGGCACTTGACTGCTTACCAGAAGGCTGGTGGTTCAAACCCACCAGCCACTCCTCGGAAGGAAGGTTGGGCAATCCTACTTCTGTAGTGATAGATACTGCCTCGGAAACCCAAGAAGGGGTCACTATGAGTCGGGGGTCACTATGAGTCAGGGCCAACTCGATGGCACATAACATAACATTCCTTATAAGTGAAAGCTGAAGCTTTGACCCATTTCTTATAGAGGGCACCTGGTATTCTCTCCTCCTAATATTAAACATCTTGGAAGGAAGATTGGGCAATCTACTTCTGTAGTGATACCGCCTCGGAAACCCAAGGAGGGGTCATTATGAGTCGGATCCTATTTGATAGCAGTGGGTTAATATTAAACAGTTGGGAAGATAATAGTTGAAACTTAGCCTTTGTGGCATGCTTAGTGAGGAATCCTAAAAGCTGGCAAAAATAGTAGTTCTTGACCTTGGCATATCCTTTCTAAACTTTTCTCTGTCGACTTTTTGCCCTCTTCATCTCCAGGCAAGGTCTTTGCTTGATGGAGGGGAGGAAGAGTCACTTTAGACTATGTAATCATCACATTGTGGTGCACAAAAGAGCATTCCCTTCTCCTACAACTTAGTAGAGTTTCAATTTGTGACTAATTACAAGAAACTCAGGAAAAGAAATGACTGAATAGTGTGATTATTATTGCCCCATGATTTTATATGTTTAAAGATTAAGACCTATTAAAATAGATAAGGTAAAGAGTTTGCTTAAATTTTGTCTCTGTTAGAATTACTTGCTTATCTTCTTATTTTTTCTTGACCTCTATGTTGATTTTGTAAAACTATCATGCTTCCCATTTCTTTCTAGTCAGATGTTTTTCTGAGTTCCCATATGTTCTTAGACTATTCTTGGGATACTCCTCTATATGATCTTTGGTATGAGTGATGTTTTGCTGCCCTTAACTATAGGTAAATTCTCATCTAAGCTTTTGAGTAACCTTTGTCTCATATATTTATTATTTTTTTTTTTGTAGTGATCGCTAAAGTTTTTTTTAATCCATTTTATTTAAATATAATTTATATACAGTGAAATACACAAAACTAAAGTGACATGGGTCAATGCATTTTTTTTCAGTGTTCCTTCCCCACTCCTCCCACCCCTGCCAACCAACAAAGAAAATTTCCCTCCATATATAAACCTTTCCTTTGACCCTCCACAACAACGAACTAATACTATATTTGTCCTTCTATGATTGACTTACTTCATTCAGCATAGTGTCCTCCAAGTTCACTCATATTATATGGTGTTTTGCAGACTCTACATAATTCTTTAGTGCTGCATAGCGTTCCAGTATGTGTATGTACCATAGTTTGGTCATCCACTCTTCCACTAGTGGGCACATAGGTTGTTTCCATCTTTTTGCTATTGTAAATAGTGTTGCAGTGAACATGAGTGTGCATATATATGTTCCTATCCTGGCTCTCACCTCTCTAGGATATATACCTAGTAGTGGGATTGCTAGGTCAAATGGTATATCCAGTTCCAGCTTCTTAAGGAATCGCCATATTGCTTTCTACAGTGTTTGTATCACTTCACAGTCCCACCAGCAGTATATGAGAGTCCCAATCTCTCCACATCCCCACCAGCATTTGTTATTTTCTGTCTCATTGAACCTTGCCATCAGTGCTGGGGTGAGATGGTATCTCATTGCTGTTTTGATTTGCATCTCTCTGATGGCCAATGATTGTGAGTATCTCTTCATGT
>NW_006921839.1:3811029-3816564 GCF_000298275.1 Orycteropus afer afer | reverse complement strand
AAGCACCTGAGAGAGAGGGCACCTCCCAGAACACTGTTTTGTGCCACTCCCAACAGAAATACTCCAGGTGGACACCTTCAACAATCAGGAGCTCCTCAGTTGCTCATAGCAAATCCCACCTTGGAGTTTACAAAGACTTATGGGTAGAAAAGCCACACAAAGTAATTTACTATACCACAGGGGTCTATCCTGTTTGGGGTTCATTGGGCTTCCTGAATAGGTGTATTCTCATCTTTCATCATACCAGGAAAATTCTCTTCCAACAAACCTTTGACAAGTTTCTCTGTGGTTTTATTTGTCTCTTTCTGTTCTGGAATTCCGAATACACATAGGTTATTCCTTTTGATAGTATCCCACATGAACCTTAGGCTTTCTTCATTTTTTTTTAAATCTTTTTTCTGATTTATCCCTTTCCAAAGAAGGTATTTGCCTTCAATCTCATTAATTCTGTCTTCCATTGATTCAGTTCTGCTCCTTTGCCTATTCAATGTCTTATCTATTTCTGAAAATTTAGTATTAATCTTCTGGATTTCTGTGTGTAGATTTTGTATCATGTCTAATTTTTCATTTATTTTGTGATTTTGTTCTTATATTGTCTTTTGAAACTGTTGTAGGGTTTTCTCTGTGTTTTTCTCAATTTTGTCAGTGTTTTCCTTGATCTGTCTCTAAATTCATTGAAGATACCTAAATATAGTTCTTTTGAATTCCTTATCAGGGAGTTCCAATGCTACTCCTTCCTCAGGGATATGTTTTGGGTCTGTATCTTGGTCCTTTGTTTCTCCTGCTTTATCTTGCTTCTTTGTGTGAACTGTGATACTCTGTTGTCTCCGAGGCATTGTGACTTTTTTTGTTTATATTCAATTGTTGATTGTATGTTGGAGTGTCTTGCCCACAATTTTCAATTTCTTTATTTTGTTTGTATGTTATCAGTGCAAGCAGGGTACTGTGCTATGCTCCTCTATTCACTAGTTGACAGCACTTATATACTCACCACCTGTCTCCTTTCCTGCCCACCTTGGCAAACAGAGCCTATTCTTAGGTCCCTGGAATCCAAATGAGAATGCTATCACTTTAAAATCCAAAATGGTTGCCACTTCTAAAGATTCAAAATGGCCTGTGCCCTTGGTCACTTTAAATATCCAAAATGGCCACTGCTTATAAACATTCAAAATGGCTGCGCCCTCGGTCAATTTCATTATCCAAAATGGCCACCACTTATAAACATTCAAAATGGCTGTGTCCTTGGTCACTTTAAATAATCCAAAATGGCTTGACCCTCGGTGACTTTAAATATCCAAAATGGCTTCCACATGTAAACAACCAAAATTTTTGTGCCCTCTGGACAGTGGAAAGTCAACAGCTCAGGTTGTCTCCCTCCTTGTTGTTTCCCTTCCTAGGCATAGGCCAGCAGCGCAGTCGTCCCTGTAGCCCTTGGTGACCAGGGCTGATCTTTAGGTCAATTCTCAGATCCCAACACCACTTAGACATATTCAGGCTGTTGGTCCCGTCAGAGAAGCTGACAGTCTGCAGCTCCAACCATCTCTGTACTCACTGTTTTTGTTCAGGTTTTTCCACTAGTTGGTGTCTAATCCATTTCTGTATAGTTCCTTTCAAAGCTCGGTGCTCAAAGATTATCTTCCGTATCTCTGTCAACTGTTTTTTCTTTGTTGAAGAGAGTCGGTGTCGCTTGTCTGCCTATTATGCCATCTTACTGGAATTCCTTGTCTCATATATTCTTTGTATAATATTCAATTCTCAATATTGGTATCTTCCTATCTTTACGAACCAATTTTCTAAATAAAAGGAAGCTTTCAGATTTATACTATACATTTACATTTACAAGGTAAGAGTTATAGTGTTTTGTTGTTCTTTTTGGTTATAGAAACCAGTGTAGGTTATAGTACTTTGGAGAACTCTCCTAGATAATAGTCAATGAAACCTTGAACATATTGATGAGAGTTATATAAGAGGTGAGATAATGCCAGAGGTATCTCACTTTGTTTCATATTACCATCTCTAAATTTTGGATTTGGTTGCTACAATCTAAGAAACCAGATTGCATCCATGTTCCTTTTGTAAACTGCATGCTTGTAAAATATTCTGGATGTCTACTTGGGGTTAGATGTTGCAGCCACTGCTGTTTGCAGTGATATTTAGTGCTTGATCCAGCTGTTTATGTGAGGATAATTCCATTTTTAACTTAGAATGGACAGTGTCTGTTGCTCAGAATACCTGCCCAGCGTACTGTTGTTCAGTATTAGGGAGTGCTGGTAGTATAGTGCCTAAGACCTTTGACTGCTAAGCAGAAGGCTGGTGGTTCAAACCCACCAGCCACTCCTCGAAAGGAAGGTTGGCCAATCTACTTTTGTAGTGATACCACCTTGGAAACCCAAAGGAGGAGTCCCTATGAGTCGAAATCAACTCAACTGCAGTGAGTTTGGCTTTATGTTTGGTTCAGTATTAGGATATAATTAAATGTTAAAGTTTAATGAGTAAAATTGCTTTTAATACTAGACTTCCTGTCTTTACATCTTCTGTTTAGGCTTTCAAGTCTAACACTCAAAACAGACAGGTAGTTTTTCTCTTTAAGGAAAGATCATATACTTAGGGGGAAGTTTCAAGGTACCATTTCTAATGACTTGATACTTTACATGTGTGCTTTTTGTTTTAAGGGCTCGTTTCAGGTTTTGCTTTAAGCATAACAGCATAATGCCTTGTATATATTATGATTTGACCTGAGAAATTCTGCTCTTTAGGGCTACCTCTTGCCCCGTTAGTGCCTTTGAGCAAATTAGGAAAAGGTGCCTTCCTCTGGGGGTTAGACCTTACAAGAAGATGCAGTCCTTTCTTGGTGAGCAGAGTGTAACTGGCTTATAGCCCCAACTCAGCCTTGGCTAGGTGCTCTTGTGCAGTAAACAGTCTGGAGCACCCTGGGACAAATTTTGTTTCTGTACTTTGTACTGATTTGGATTTGTTTTGAAAAGTTCATTTAGCATTTAGTAGTTCATATTTTTTAAAAGTTTTGTGTATGTAAAATACTAAAGCTAAAGTATAGCAGAAGAGGTAAAGTAGTATTTCCTTTTATTATTAATTAAGAAAAATAAAATAGTGTTTATTCTAAAACAGTACTGTTTGAAAATTACTAGTTACTCTATTTTATATGGTGCCTCATATTAAACTTAATTGCATAAATAATATCTAGCTATATATATTCTTTAATTTTGACTTTCCCATATTATGTAGAATATTTCAGATCTTGTAATTCATGTCCTAGCATGTCATGCAATTAATTCTCCAGTGCTTTGTATTAGTAATTCTGTAAGTTTTGTAATTAAAATGCTTGCTTTTTCCTACTCCCTCAGGTACTTTGGTCTGGGAAGCCATATGGTTCATCTCGAAGTATCGTGAGGAAAATTGGTACTAATTTATCTCTGATTCAGTGTCCAAGAGTTCAGTTTCAGGTACTTTTTTTTAATATATATACATTTAAAAATATGCTACTATTATGAGTTATAAATATAAATAGGCAAGACGATTTTGGAAGTGTTTTCTTTTTAATTTAACAATAAAATGAGAGGATTGAAAATGGCAGTAAAGTCTCTCTAATTTTATTTTCTCTTTTAAGTGATTATTCAAAATCTTTAAGACGTTTATCCTTCTTAAGAATGCATATGTGAAGATTTAGAAGCATATAATAAGCTAAGCAGTGTTTATTTCTCAGATGACCTTGAATATAGACCTTATATTACTTCAGGAGGCTCGGGTACCACTTTTCTTCTGTTGATATATCTTCCTCTTTGCACAACCACTCTGTTCCCCTGATTTATTTTGGATGTCACTGTAGATGCCATATAAGCAGTTCAGCAGTGATTGTGGGAATTATTGCCTTGGCAATGACAGTGTCAAGACAGAGAGGTAATTGTGGTTCTCTGAGTGAGGTGATAGACAAATCCTGAATGAGAACTATTTTTGAAAGCTCAGGTCTTAGAATTCTCTTCTAACACCAAATCAAAAGCAGCTCTTTTGTTTACTTGGAGATAAATTGCTATTCTCTTTGATTTGGGATTTTATTCCTTATTATTGTTATAGTGTTAGATAATATATCACATAGCTCTGCTCTTATTTTTCAGTTATTCTGTGTAACAGCAATATGACGAAAAAAACTTCCAGTTAGCCTTAATAATATGAAGTTCTATGCTTACTATACCAATTTTAAATAATAGGTTAACATGTAGAGATGTGGAAGTTGTGTTTAAATAATTCAGAAGTTCAAAAGTTTCCCACCTTGCTTGTTTGATATCATGTCTGCTCATAAATTATTCCTCTTGGTAGAGAGGTAAAAATCTATTCCTAAGTAAATAGAAATTAGCATGTGTTCAGCTTGACTAGAGAATTTGTTCATTATTGTATTCATAATGCTATTTGCAAGTTGACTAGGTAAAATAAACCTTTGTACCTCAATCTAGAAACCAACAGATTGGAAATTTCCAAGAAGTAATTTTTTAAAAATAATCAAATATAGGAATCTGTGGTAATAATCCTTTCAAGCACAATTTCTGAGAATTCAGTTCATTTAGACACATTTAGACAGCTGATTGCTTTATTTGACAACTTCCTTCAAACGATTAGTGTTAACTTTTGCTTACTAACTTTTTTTTTTGATTGCTCATCTCCATGAAATTAATTATTTTCTATCTATCCAATCTCCTGGAGCCTGTGTGGTACAGTGGTTCAAGTGTTAGCTGCTAATCAAAAGGTTGGTTCAAGCCCACCAACCATTCCACAGGAGAAAGATGTGACAGTCTGTTTCTGTAAAGATTATAGCCTCAGAAACACTATGGGGCAATTCTACGCTGTCTTGCAGGGTCATTATGACTCAGAATCGACTCAGCAGCAATGGGTTATTCAATCTTCTAATTTCAGGAGAACTTGCTTCAGCACTTGTGTTTATGTAGCTGCAGATGTTTAAGAGGGCATGGAGATATCTAGCATTTTCTTGCTGCAAAACAAATCTACTTTGACAATCTATGAGCAGAAGTAATCTCAGCCATGTGCATCTCCTTGGGATGGTTCTTTCTTAAATGTTGGTGTCAGTCGCTTAACGGTATAAAGCAAAAGAGAGTATTAGATTTAGTACAAGAACTCCATTGAAAAAAGGTGGGTTAACATAAGCAGAGCAGTAAGGTAAGAGGAACATTGGTAACCTTCTTGAGATTGCAGTGGAAGATGAAAGACATTTCTTTAGAGTATTTTTATTTCCAGGCATTTTGTAGCAAATTATTCCTTCATATCTTCCATTTTTTCTTTCTTACATCTACCAGAAACATAAGTGTAGAGTTTTCAAAAATACAGAGGATGGATGCCATTGAAAGTAATAAAATTGAAAATGCAGCTTTGCTATTTTATGGCTCGTTTTGGGGCTGAATGATATGGGATGTATCTGGGCTATCTAGGAGTCCAATATGGGTAATTGTTGTTGTTGTTATGTGCCGTTGAGTCAGACCTGACCCAAAGCGACCCCCCCTTGGGTTTCCG